>NC_090619.1:1144472-1159698 GCF_004359215.1 Bremia lactucae
CTAGCACAGAACATAATGCTTTTCAAGCAAATAAGGATAGTCTTATCCATGCCCCGATTCTGGCACTGCCAATTCTAAATTGGCCTTTCAGTGTCGTCTGTGACGCTCCGGATTTTGCCATTGGCAAAGCTCTGTTACGAAACGATGCGGATGGTCGTGAACGTGTTATTGCGTTCGAGTCTAGACAGCCTAAAGCTGCGGAAAAGAGCTACCCAGTTCATGGCAAAGAGTTAGTTACTTGCACTAAAGTATACTCTCGTCAAATTCATGGATTATCTGCTCGGCTCAAAGCCGTTTGTGATATATACAGATCCCGCGTCATAATACACGGCGACTAAGTCGCCCCATCTCTCACAGAGAATGGCCTGATGGCTAACCCTTTTTCGCCGAGTACAACTTCGAGGTGAATTAAAGCCTGGAAAGCAGAATGCTTTGGCCGATGCGTTATCACGCAGGCCGGATTATGAGCTCTCTAATTTAACGACTATCATGTCGCCTATTACTGAATTAATCCGTTCGGCTTACGCCAAAAATAAACAGTGTGTAGCTCTGCAACGAGCTCTAAAGAACGCTGAATCGGGTTTTAATTGTCGGCTCGTTTGCGTGCAAGGTTTCATCGATTTTCTATCGATAATGACTTATTGCTTCATCGCACGGACGCTGAGGATCCTCCGCGCGTCGTTGGTCCTCATGATGAGGATTTGAAGTACCGAATCCTCTATAAGACACACGACACTGTCCTTGGTGACCATCTCGGTAGAGACAAGACCTACGGCTCTGTAAGCTAGATTTATCGGTGGTTCAAACTTTATAAATGGGTCAGCGCATACGTTCGTACATGCGAAACTTGCCAACGGGTTCAACCCTCGGCGCATGCTGCTGCGCCACTGGCAAGTCTGCCCATACCTCTAGGGTGTTGGGAGTCCATTTGTATGAATTTTGATTTCGGTCTACCAAAAGATCCGGCCAGTAACTCTGGCATAGTGGTATTTGTTGATCGACTGAGCAAATTGGCTCACTTACCGGCGGTGCCAGATGCCATTGATGGTGAAGGTACATCAAGGCTATTCATCGATCGCGTGTCTCGACAACACGGTTTGCCAGTGGCAATTGTCTCTGATCGGGACCCCTTTTTCACGGGTTAATTTTGGAAATCAATTTTCCGAGTGTTTGGCACAAGATTGGACATGTCCACCGCGGACCATCGACAGACCGGTGGTCAAACTGAACGTGTCAATCGTGTCATTGAAGACATTTTACGCAGTCTATGTGCTTAGACGCCAAAGCGCTGGAGCTCAAAGCTCCCAGTGGTAAGTTCAACCAGTGGAAACGTTATAGGATGTGACCATTTTAAACCCCCTCCTCTATTTCCTCTCATATCAAAAAGTATATAATCTTCCTTGGCAAGTTTATTTTTTAGAGTAGGAAGAAAAGGCCGCAGATACAAAACATAGGACCCTTGAACAAGCAATGGTCGGAGCTGATGTATTTTTAGGGTTATGTTTTATCGAAAACGCAAATTATAAAACTCCATTTTGCTATGGCAAATCCCGACCCAGAGATTATCATTAACATTGCTTTTGTATTGCGAACATTGCCGGCTTTTTATAAAACCTAAAAATAGCTTTGGAACTTTAGTTTTAATATTACTATATTATTCTTCGATCTTTCTAAATATTCTTGTGGTAGAAAGTAGTTTTGACTATTTTATCTGGTTGAGGTAGAGTGTACAACATGACATAGAACGTAGTATAGCCGGTAGAGATATGTACAACGTTATTTATTTGCGTTAAATAACGTTGTACATGCCTCTACCGGCTATACTATGTTCTATGTCATCGGTCTCACCCACCCACGCGTTCCGTTAACGATTCCACTGCGTGGCTCAGGGCTTGGTGGAAGTGAACAAGCCGATAGGCTTGCTGATATCAGCCCTGTAACGGTTCAAAAACAAGTAAGTGAGTTTCTGGCGACGCAATCTATTATCTTAATACATGTAAGAGATACAATGGCTGATAGCCAAGACAAGCAAAAGAACAAGCAGATCCAAGGGCAGAAGCTGTATTATTTCTTATATGGTCGGAGACCGAGTTTTATAAAACGCTAAAAACCTACCTACTAACTTGGTTTCCGCGGTCTTCAAGACCAAATTGCGCCCGCGCTATTTGCGAGCAGTGCTCGTGTGCATGCGCACGAAATAATTGTATGCCAATGCATCTAAATGCATTTCTGGCGCAAAAAAATCCTTTCTTAGGGTGCTTCATTGGGAAGCGAGGCCTTCGAGCGGATCCCGCTAAGGTTAACGCTATAGTCGATTCCTAAAAACCAAAAGGATTTGCGCAAGTGGTTGGGTCTCGCCAATTATTTACACAAATATAGCAAAATTACGCTGATATGGCTAGGCCATTATCTAATCTCCTTCAAAAGGATACATAATGGTGCTGGCCTAGCACAGAACATAATGCTTTTCAAGCAAATAAGGATAGTCTTATCCATGCCCCGATTCTGGCACTGCCAATTCTAAATTGGCCTTTCAGTGTCGTCTGTGACGCTCCGTATTTTGCCATTGGCAAAGCTCTGTTACGAAACGATGCGGATGGTCGTGAACGTGTTATTGCGTTCGAGTCTAGACAGCCTAAAGCTGCGGAAAAGAGCTACCCAGTTCATGGCAAAGAGTTAGTTACTTGCATTGAAGTATGCTCTCGTCAAATTCAGAGATTATCTACTCGGCTCTAAGCCGTTTGTGATATATACAGATCCCGCGTCATTATACACGGCGACTAAGTCGCCCCATCTCTCACAGAGAATGGCCTGAAGGCTAACCCTTTTTCGCCGAGTACAACTTCGAGGTGAATTAAAGCCTGGAAAGCAGAATGCTTTGGCCGATGCGTTATCACGCAGGCCGGATTATGAGCTCTCTAATTTAACGACTATCACGTCGCCTATTACTGAACTAATCCGTTCGGCTTACGCCAAAGATGAACAGTGTGTAGCTCTGCTACGTACTCTAAAAACCGCTAAATCGGGTTTTAATTGTCGGCTCGTATGCGTGCAAGGTTTCATCGATTTTCTGTCGATAATGACCTATTGCTTCATCGCACGGACGCTGCGGATCCTCCGCGCGTCGTTGGTCCTCATGATGAGGATTTGAAGTACCGAATCCTCTATAAGACACATGACACTGTCCTTGGTGGCCATCTCAGTAGAGATAAGACCTACGGCTCTGTAAGCCAGATTTATCGGTGGTTCGAACTTCAAAAATGGGTTAGCGCATACGTTCGTACATGCAAAACTTGCCAACGGGTTCAACCCTCGGCGCATGCTGCTGCGCCACTGGCAAGTCTGCCCGTACCTCTAGGGTGTTGGGAGTCCATTTGTATGAATTTTGATATCGGTCTACCAAAAGATCCGGCCAGTAACTCTGGCATGGTGGTATTTGTTGATCGACTGAGCAAATTGGCTCACTTACTGGCGGTGCCAGATGCCATTGATGGTGAAGGTACATCAAGGCTATTCATTGATCGCGTGTCTCGACAACACGGTTTGCCAGTGGCAATTGTCTCTGATCGGGACCCCTGTTTCACGGGTTAATTCTGGAAATCAATTTTCCGAGTGTTTGGCACAAGATTGGACATGTCCACCGCGGACCATCGACAGACCGGTGGTCAAACTGAACGTGTCAATCGTGTCATTGAATACATTTTACGCAGTGTATGTGCTTAGACGCCAAAGCGCTGGAGCTCAAAGCTCCCAGTGGTAGAATTTGCGTTAAATAACGTTGTACATGCCTCTACCGGCTATACTATGTTCTATGTCATCGGTCTCTCCCACTTACGCGTTCCGTTAACGATTCCACTGCGTGGCTCAGGGCTTGGTGGAAGTGAACAAGCCGATGTGCTTGCTGATATCAGCCCTGTTACGGTTCAAAAACAAGTAAGCGAGTTTCTCGCGACGCGATTTAGTATCTTAATACATTTAAGAGATACGATCGCTGATAGCCAAGACAAGCAAAAAGAACAAGCAGATCCAAGACCAGAAGCTGTACAAATTCTTATATGGTCGGAGACCGAGTTTTATTAAACGCTAAAAACCTACCTACTAACTTGGTTTCCGCGGTCTTCAAGACCAAATTGCGCCCACGCTTTATTGGTTCATTTACGGTCGTAGCAAAGAATGGCCTAGCTTACACGCGAAACCTTCCGAGCAAGCCCCTTACACACCCAGTGTTCTACGTCGGCTTGCTTAAGCCATATAAGGACCGTTCCCACGTGGACTTTAGAGGCCCTTGCGCCAAGACAGGCGGTCGTGCTGCAGATCGCTGCATCCTTCCCAGGATGTCTATCTGGCCCTCTAAACGAGGTTGCTGACACTTCAGCAGCGTAAGACGGTTTTGAACCGCCTCCAAGGAGCTCTCAACCCGAGCAAGGACCTCACGAAAAAGTTGGGCCTCGTGCTTTAGAGCATCAAATGCCTCCGCCAAGATTTAGGCCCCCTCCCGTGCTGCTGGATGCGCGGAAGGAACTTCAGTTTCACGTTGAGTAACTTTTAAAGCGACGTCGTCATAAAAGCCAATAACAGTATCTGGTAAAACGTGGCTAGGGTACCACTCTTCTGAAAACTCGTGGAAGTTTGAGGCACCACTTCGGCAAGTTTGCCCGTACGCCGGTGACGTTTTTGAGCGCCAAGCTCAGGGTCAGATCGCGTCAAACGACGCTTTCCACAACCAGACGTGGGATTCGGTGGATCTATAATCTCAGCGCGGCTTCGGTCCATGGTTGTACGGTCAACCGAAGCACTGAAATATTGGCTAGGCCTTTCTTCGTTTTGTGGCATAAATGCCGAACGTAACTAGCTTTTGGCCTTAAGCTTGGCGAAATCGAAGCGAAGCTTCCGTTCCAAACAAACATCACCTATATCCGCAGACTCTAATATTTTCCAAATATTACGGAGGCGCCGAGCCCAGTGGACCCAGTTCTCAAATGAGACTCGTTTTCACTCCTTGTTTCGTTTGGAAACAAAAAGATCGGAATTTCCCTCATAGAGGTCACCGAAGCCCCACGGGCTTGATCACGTAAACGCGTCAGATACTGACTTTGCGTCACTACCTGTGGCGGAAGGTATCGCTCGTGAAGAGCGTCGCGAGCAGCGATTTCCTCCGGCGTCTTAGCCAAGTCACCGGAGATCCAGATGGCCAATCTGTGACCCGCGATCTCTTTGAGACGCTCGTCCGCACTAAGCGAAGTGAATCTATATTCACTATAAGCTTTCTTCGCTCTTTCTCTTTGAGACGCTCGTTTGCACTAAGCGGAGTGAACCTATATTCACTATGAGCTTTCTTCTCTCTTTGAGACGCTCGTCCGCACTAAGCGGAGTGAACCTATATTCACTAGGAGCTTTCTTCTCTCTTTGAGACCCTCGTCCGCACTAAGCGGATTGAACCTATATTCACTATGAGCTTTAGCTTTCGCTATCTCGGCAGCTCGACGACGAACTTGTTCCTCTATGAGGATTGCCCGCTCTTGCTCTTCATCGAGCGTATTCGTAATGATGTTGGACTTAGGGTCCCGTGTCCTGCTGAATGCAGTTAAGACATCAGCGATACCACGTCGTTCTGGGAACGAATTTAAGGCCCACCGACGTTTATCCGGAGGAGAAGGCGTGTAAGAACGACGCTCTTTCTCATCTGCCTCTGATGAAGAGTGACTTTCAAAGTCACCATTCCCTCATCGTCGAGGAAGGTACTTAGAGCCTTTGACTCACGCTTGATTGTCATGAGACAAAGGAAATAAAAACACAACTGAACGGTTAGCTGTTTGGTTTGTAACCTCAAAGAGAAAATGAAGCGAATGTTGTCACTCGGTGTCAACAGTCTGGTGGGGGAGGGTGTAATGGGGCACACATCGGTTGGAGAACAGTTGTTGTGGTACATTTACCTTATGGGTGATATACCCTTTAATATTATTATATAATAGTTAATTACCTAAATCCCATTTATTATGGGTAACAAATGGTCGCCGGTATATACTCTTGGAAAATAGTTGCCACTTGGTCCTACGAACCCCTGAATCCCTTGAACTAGGATTCATTAAGTTTGATAGCTCGTACAACTTCCTGAGTTGTTAAATCCGTTAGTTCTATTGAGCTAAGAGACTCTCTGACTCTATGAGTCTTCCATTGACTTCAGGAGCGAGGTAGCTCCGCTACATTTGGGCTCTAACGTGACGACCAGAGAGGTGATGACGAGGTTGTTCGACTCGTCGGACCTATTTTGGTGGGGAGTCATCATCAGATAACTCCGAGGGTGATGATCACTCTGTATGCGTCACCAGGAACTAAGTGGTCGCAAAGAAAAGAGTGCTGCTGGTGGTGCTAGTTTGTATCACCAGGAAAAGAGTGATTCTAGAAATCGCTCCAGGGCCAAGTTAGCGTTAACGCCAACATGATCCAATAGGAGAGGGACTTGCGGTTCGCTCCTGAAAAGAGGCCTTTTTTTGCCATTTAAGAAAAACCTTATTCGTTGGTCTGGTATGTCCAACGATCAATATCATATTCAGTTGTTCGACTCATCCAGGCTTCACAAGCCTGGTGATGATGATAAGGAATTCTTCATCGATGCCTTTTACCGGCATCGGTGGTACACTTGCGAACGGGCAAAGGCTGTGAACCTTTGTTCCAAGCTTGGGCAGCCTTCGAGCAGAATGTACAAAACATACGCCGTGAGGTCTGGCTTGATAATCTAAATGCTTTCCGTGAACGGCTCGAGAAACGGACCGTAGTCGGTGCACGCTATAAGTTGCAACGTTTGTCTAGCGAGACAGGGATCCTTGCCTCTCGTGGGGGGACTCATGGCCATGCTGTTTTAAGGGTGCAGGTCTTGCCCCTAAAGAAGCATATTTCCTCAAATATACGCATTGGAGGACTCTCATCTCTTACGAGATGCGTCAATGGATTGAGAACCTCCAGTCCATTTACGAGCAAGGGAAGTGCTCGTTCTCCGATGGACCTTCTGCCGAGGAGGATGGGTCTCGTCGTACTGCAAGACAAGACCCGAAACGTCCAACATCGATTAAGAACGAGGTTCCAAATATCATGCGACGGTGGATATCCTCGCCAACAAATGAGGTAACCCGTTTCATGAAGGATTTCATCGCTGATGCGGTGGACCAACAGAAACGGAACTCTGAAACAAATGCTTCGTAATATGCGTACATATCCTACGTATAATGTTGGGTGTGTCCGCCGTACTATCAGTGCGAGAAATCTTCCGATTCCGGATTACACCGGAATGGTCAAGGGCATCCGCCAAAGCCTGATGGTTCCGAGCCAAAGACTTATCGTCTCGGAACAGGGTCGGATCCTCTTAGACCAGACGATCCACACTTTCCTCCAAGGAAGAAATCTTCTGACGAGCTGTCAACAGCTCGTTTTGAAGAGACTGGTGTGTCCTTTCGTTCGCCCGTTGTTCGGTCACAAATTGCGCGCAAGTTTTTTAACTGGTCACGAGAAACATTAGTGACCGTCACTGCTAGCTTGTGACGACGGGATCGCTCGTGATTAAGTTTCCGCCTTAAATAAGGGAGTCCGATTCACGATGTTGATTCGGGCTCGTTAAACGAGGCGAACTCGATCTTTCCTCTCCCGCCACATCTATTAATGGATTCAGGTGGTGGAAAGCGCTTTCTTGTTAAAGTTTCTGGAACCACCGTGAGGCAAAGGAGGTTCGAACGACTGCTTCTCTAGCCAGCAGGAAATCACCTGCTGACTCGGTTTTATTTATGTTTTCAGTGCGATCGGCTCGCACCGCGGAGATATTAATTTCTTCATTACTGAGAGTTTTATCATTCTCATAAATAGTATCTTTTTCGATGCTGACTCTTTCAGCATAGTTGTCTAAGTCAGTAATAGCATTAATGTTATTACTGAGTTTGTCCACTTCAATGTTGGTAAACTCAACATTGGTGTCCTTTGCATTGACGTTAGGGCTAGTGCGTGATGAGCAAGAGCTGAAAGGTTCTTTGCTCGAGTGAGCCCCGCCCCCTACTAAATAAGAGTTGCTCTCAAACAGGGTAGGTATATGTGGGTGGCGTAAGCCATTCACGAAAAACGTGTATGCTTTGTAGAAGCACGCACTGAATTGCTCATGGCAAATTCTACCATCGGCAAAAACTCGCTTCAAGCCTTAAAAGAGTGGTTGTATCTGCGAAGTATCTCATCGAGAATACGGTTTGCACGCTCCGTCTGACCATCTGTTTCAGGATGATCATAAGTTGGCATTTCAAACTGTATTCCAAGTGATTTGAACTGTTTGCCAAAATTCCGCCGTGAATCTAGGGTCTTGATCTGAGACCAGTTCACGGGGTAATCCATATAGTCGAAATATTGTGTCAACAAAGACACGAGCACAGCTTTTGGCTGTGATCGACTCCAGGACGGCAGCAAGATGAACCATCTTGCTAAAACGACCAACAAAAAACAAGAATACAATTATTCTTGTGGGTGTCTTCGGGGGATCCAAGACGAAGTCCAAAGATACGGACTGCCAACACTCTGCCGGGACAGGCAGAGTTTGTAACGGAGCACGAGATGAATCACTGGGCTTTAGTCGTTGACAAGCTTCGCAAGCACGTATGTACTTGCGGACGAACTCATACTCGCGTGGCCAGTAGAAGTCGTGACTTACTGTGAAATAAGTCTTATCACCAATTAATGGTGCATCGTGGTACTCCTACATGATGCGTAATCACAAATCAATATGGGTAGGGATGACGACACGAGATGTGTCGCCAGCAATGGCTGTATACAATAAACCATTGCGTGTTGTATATCGATCTTATAAGGATCGATAAAATTCGACAATCCTTTCAAGGATTGTTATGAAGGATTTCTTCAACCCTTCAAGAGCCTTATCTTTTTGATAAGCTCTTCTAACGTCGTCGAGTAATGTTGACGACGGAACACTTAATGATACAACAGTGGCCTATGCTCACTGTTAATTTGCGCAGCCGGCTCAAAATCGGGCCGGCACGTAAGGGCATCAGCGACGACGTTAAGTCGTCTTGGTTTACACTCCACGAAGAAGTTATACTCCGCAAAGAGAGGCAACAATCTCGCCATTCTTTGCGAGAGGTGTGGACTATTTATGGTCGTGCGCAAAGACGCATGGTCAGTATGTACGATGAACGGTCTATCTCCCAAGAGACAGACCCTAAACTTAGCCAGTACGTATTTCATGTAAAGGAGTTCCTTGTCATGCTCTAGGTAGTTGCGTTCCGGCTCGTTGAGGCTGACGCGATTAATTACACTTCAACAAAGAAGAAATTTGTACTGTCATTTCGGCCTAATCGCGTGAGTACTTGTGCACGTACGCCGCTAAACCGAGAAACTCCCTAAGTCCCTTCACATCGACTGGCACAGGCTAATCGGTCATCGCCTGGATTTTTTCTGGATCCGGGCGTAACCGTGTCTACCCACGATGCATCCAAGAAGGTATTTTCGCTTGAAGCGAATTTACTCTTCTTGAAATTTACATACAACTTGTGCTTACGCATAACTAAATGTAAGAACCTTTCGGACGTCGACACGATGTACTTCAACATCCGATTTTCCGTTCATGGCTCTGCTATGAGCAGATAAATCACCAAAATAGCTTGGTGCAAAATTCCGCACCGATCTCAACATATTGGTGACACATCCGTTAAATTTCGCAGGGGCATTACTAAGTCCCTGTGGCATGACTAGCCACTCCCATAGCATACCGCTTGGAATGCTTCCTGCTGTGAACGGAATATCTTGTTCACGCATAAGGATCTGATAGAATTCATTTATCAGGTTCATTCACGAAAAGATAGTACTCTTTGACATAAGATCAATGATAACGTCTTTTCGTGGTATCGGCGTTTAAGCCGGTACAGTTGCAGCGCTCAATATATTCTTCAACACATGCACTATCCGCCCCCTTTCTGTTGCTTTACGCAAACAGAAGGTCAAAAGCTATGTGGGGAGGTCGACTCTCTCACGTGGCCCGCTGTTAAGCGATCGGCAACGAATTTGTCAATCGCTAATACTTGTTCACGAGGCAATGGCCACTGCTTCATGACACAGTATTTCGATATGGAATCAAGTCAATTTCGTGTTGAGTGCCTTTACTAAGGCAACATGCACGGTACGGACTCAGCAAATACATCCTTGAATTCGATCAAGTCTTTATATGAATGACTTCTCTTCAAAGATTCCCAAGATTGAGACGTAAGACGTTCAATCCGAGTCTTCTCATCGAGGACACTTTCGTCCATCGATGAGCTACTGAGAATCCGTTAGTTTCTCAGAAACACTATTGCCGACCGAAAATCGGCCACGTAATTGTCATCTATGACAAGTACGCAGATGCTAAAACCGAAACGGTTCTTGCGTGATCTGCCACTAAGCAGATCACGCAAGAACCGTTTCGGTTTTAGCGTTGGTAATTGAGTTATCTCCTAAGTTAACTGGTCGTGGGGCACTACACGCATAGGCGTAAAGGCCCATTTTTTGACAACGATTACATTTCTGTAATCGTTTGTAACTTTAAGAGCGAGGTTTCTCGCTCTCTACATACGAGAGCTCCATGGGTTTTGGACCTCCGTCAACTTGTCGCCTCGGTGGGCGATATGCACCCGAGTGGACGAAAGCCTGTTTCAGGCTTAAGTCCTCCTGTTCTGCTACAGAGATCGCTTGGTCTAGCAACTCTAATTCTAGCCGGAACAGATGGGTCTTAACAGGTCCGTCTGTAATACCTTTGATAAACACAGTTACCTGTGTTGGTTCATCAATTGGATTACTCACGATACAACTGACCAGGTACCGTGTACGTTAGGCATAAGCGTGAATATCACGCTTGCCCTGCTTCAATTCCAGGAGCTCAGTCCGAGCCCCGAATTCGGCACATGGTGCCTCAAATGTTTGTATGAGCCGGGTCTTAAAGATCTCATTCGACCCAAAGACTAATGGGTCGTGAAAATTGAGCCCTAAGCTCCAAGATTTGGCACGTCCGGATAAGTTGGACATGCCAAATTTCACTTTCGTCACATCATCACTGATACGACAAGCTTCTATGGCATCGTCTAATTCGAAGAACCATCTCAAAAAGGAGTCGCCTTCGACTGCCTTAAACTTAGATATTTCGATCTTCAACCTTTCTGGTCAACGCAGAAGTGTCGGCCCATTATCAGAATGTAAATGCTGCTGTCTCAACAGTTCCATCTGTTGAGCACCCTGTTTTCTCGACACTTCTGTGTGTTGAGAGCCTTGCTGATGAAGCAAGGCTACTTACTCTTGGGCCCCGTCGAGTTCGTGTTGAATACACTCGGCTATGGCCGCATGATGTTCATCGCTGCCCAGGGTGTTCAGCGAAGCGCCAACCGCTGGCCCGCCTACAACTGAACTCATTCGTTCGATCGCTCTTCATTTGAGGTCACTCAAATGAGTAACCTTTCACGCGTTGCGTGATAACCTTCTTGAAGGCTTAAAAGCTCTCTCTTTCATCATTTAACATGTCCATGTTGAATGGAACGTGCGTAGGTCGTTGAACGGTCTACGAAGTGCTACCAGATGTAACGGGGCACCTTTCACTAGTACTGATCCGTTCTAGTTTACCTTACACTTATTACAGTGTAGGCTAGGTGATGGCGCCTCCTTGCGCACCGCACAATCGTGTCTTTAAACGATTGGCGGGTTGATTTAGACTTTAATCACCTAATCAAAAGAGCTAATGCCTTATTGCATCAATAGTATCAGATTTGGTATTATCGGAAATATTTAAGTCAAAATTAATAAAGATAATATTTTTCTTACTTCTTTGTTTATTTCCTCTTGTAGGGAATAACTATTGTGATTCATCTGATAGAAAATAATACTTTTGTAACGGACACCCCGTTACACTAGACGTGACGTTTGGTCAATTGAAGCGAAGTTATCGAATAAAAGCACACCTCCCTCGTTGTAAAACTTTTGTCTTTCATATCTTTTGCTACTTGAGGCGGACAAGAATTCAGCTATACTACAGATGCGTCACACATAGCCCCCGTGCGTGCACTTATGTCGAACGTTATTGATCTCTGTTCCTTGAAACGGGGTGTATCATTACATGAAATTTACACTTAAGAGTTGTTAATTAATATATTATCTAAAAGGTAGATAATATTTGCAGGATATTACTTTATATAGTAATACTAAGAATTCTTATCCATAAATAGGTATAGACCATTATACCTATTTATTCCGCAGACTAATCAGCTGTAGGAGTAATCAAAGAGAGTTACAGATAAGATAGAGATAAGAATTCAATTACATGTCTAGTATTAGATTATAATTAAGTTAGCGTTTACAAAGATAGAAAAAGAGACACTAAAATTATATTAATACAGTTTTCATTTTACCCTCTTTAAGCTAGTTACCTTAAAGAGAAGTCTTCCTCTGCACGTGAAATAACGTAAGGCACCACTCGCAACTGAAGCAGTGCGAAGTGTGTAACGGGGCACTACGACTTGTACTGTTTTAGTACAAGTCCACTTCGCACTGCTTCAGTTGCGAGTGGTGCCTTACGTTAAGTGACGTACACTGTACGTGCAGAGGAAGACTTCTCTTAAGACAACTAGACTTAAGAGGGTAAAATGAAAACTCTATTAAATATAATTAAGTGTCTCTTGTTCTATCTTTGTAAATGCTAACTTAATTAAAGTCTTATACTAAACATGTAAATGAATTCTTACTCGATCTAAGCTGTACCGCGTAGAGAACACCTGAAGCGAACAGGATCCGCAATAAAGAGATACAACGACAGATACAAATTTACACAGAAGAATTCCAAACTACGACATAGTATATCCATCAAATATTATTACCGTCGAGATAAAGATTAATCAACAACATCACCAAGTGCGCATTTTGTGACCCAAACTTCATCATTATCTCAACGAAAGCAGCTTCTTAGACGATTTCGCACCCACACTCATCTGAGTGACTGATCTTCATACCCAAAAATTTGCTGACAACACCCAAATTCTTTATCTGCAGCGTTGCCAGGAAACGAAATACCGATTCCACTCGCCCCTCCATAGTTCCTGTAATTCGTAAGTCGACGACGTATACCCCCACGACCATTCTATCGTCACCATTCATTTTGAAGTTAAGGCACGAGTCACTTACGCACTGCAGGAAGCCAACTCGGAGTACTACTGAGTGCGAAGCTGAGACCATAGTCTTCCAGCTTGCTTTAGCCTATACAGGCTTCTCTTGAGCTAAAAACCACTTGACCAGCGTGCTCAATACCGAGTCGCTAAATAATTGCTTGGCTAATTTGCATTTTCTAAAGGATGTACATGTAGATATTGAGGTCCGGCTCCGTAGACGCCTTCACATATGCATTAGGCACGCCGCCGTGTCTTGCTGGAACTTCCCATATCTGAGCCAGTGCCATGATGACTTTGCCGGGCGTCATATCCATTACAGCGGCGAACGTCAGGGTATATTTTTGCCGATCGACTGCTCGTTGCCACACGCTACCATGCAGGCCTTGTATCGCTCGATGTTCCCATCGGCATCCGTCTTCGCTTTGAAAACTTACTTGGTATGGAGAAGTCACATCTCTTAAGTTCTTGGTACCAACTACCACGTCTCATTTGCTTCCAGCGAGTCAATTACAGCACTCCCACATTCTTACAGACTGGTCAACGATTCTGTACTCGGCGCCTCCATACGTATGAAGGCAGTCAACCTTGCAGTTGAACCGCTTTTCAAAGGCGAGTAATACGCGGCAGTAGTTACTCTTCTGGCCGACGATTTTAAAAAATTGCGGTTTCCAATCCTGTTGACCGGCGTGATTGGACCCTTGATATCGCTGCATATCACACCACCCACCCTACCAATAGGCGCATTTTCACTCTTTAGGAATGGTTTATGCGATGTTATCGATAGGTTTATTCAGTTCGATCGTATATGTCTTCCTTCGACTGCTTATTGCGGCGCTGCTTACCTTGCGCACAAGTCAAGCAAGTGGGTCGCTCTGTGTCTGTAGCCTTATTCCACTCGCTGGATCACTCGCCATTAATTCGACTATATCGTAGGGGAGATGCTCAAATCTCGGGTGAAATTCGAGTAGGCTTCCCAGCTGAAAGCTCGAAGTCGGCCTCAGCGATTGCTGCAACCGCACTCACATCAGTTTGCTCGTTAATTGTGTCGACCGACCATTTACCACCAATACGTTGCTGTCGTCTTTGTCAACATCAAAACTTGCAGCCAACATGCCGACGAACCATGTACATCGTAACGAAGTTCACACCCCCATCTGATGAATGTGTTAGGGCATCCATAAGGTGTGAATATCCGACGAGTGAGTGCGATGGCCTCACTTGTGGTTTGGTCGTTTGCACGACGGCACCAGACCTCAGTGTGAATGCCCATCACACTGTGGACATGAAATAATTAACTTCCCGTTAAGTGTATCAAATACTTAACGGGTGTGTAATAGCAGACTGTTTCACGCCTCCTTGCGCGACGCTTAATCGTATCTTGTAAGGATTGGCGAGGTTGAATGAAACTTACTCACCAGACTGTTGTATTTTTGCTACAATATTACCTTTACGGTGATAACGGAAATGTTGATCAAAAATTACTAAATGATAATTATTTTATACTTCTTTATTATTTTCTATTATACAAATTAATACATATTGTTCCTTTTATAGGAAATAACATTTTGTGTGACGGGAACTTAGCTCTTCTTCTTTAGGTTGAATAGCCACATCTTCCCCTAAAATAGTCTTTTAAATCTGCTATAAAAATTAATTCAATTGTGTGAAGGCTATGTCTAACTTTTAGTAAAATTACGCTCTCTCATTAAAAATTGACCTTCTTCCACCGTCAATAAAATTGGAATTATTGCATTGATGACCACGGCACAATTATGGAGAAGCTCGAGGAACTAAGTCTCATCTCCAAGGTGTGTCAGGCGCTCGAGAACCACCTTGGCATGAGCGATAAGACCCTCGCTGAGTTCGTTATCGATTTAGTGCGTAGGAGCTCGAGTTACGCAGGTTTCTTAGCGTTAATCGAGACGGACGAGTTACCGCTGCCATCCGCGCTAGCCGAGAATCTTTACCGCATCGTGCAAACAATGGCACCGCACAAAATGAACCAAAATACAACGAGCCTATCTAACACTAATAATACAAGTAAGAATACAAAGCGTTTG
>NC_090619.1:1165127-1171306 GCF_004359215.1 Bremia lactucae
AGAGTTTCGGGACGACGCGTTTGCGTCATCCCAGGTACAGGGGTCTGTACCTGTTGTAATCTCAACAGTTCCGCCTGTTGAGAGCCTTGCTGATTCAGCAAGGCTACTTTTTCCTTCATCTCGTCAAGTTCATGTTGTATGAACATGGCGATGGTTGAATGGAGGGCATCTCTGTCTAAGTTGGACAGCAATGCCAGGATTGCATTGTTTCCTTCGGTCGAACTCATTCGTTCAACCGCACTCCTTTCTATATCACTTAGAAAGGAGTAGCTTTCAGGGGAAACGTGATGCGTATTCCCACTATCATCTAACATGTCCATGTCAGATGTGGGAAATGTGGTCCTTGGACGGACTACAAAGTGCTACCAGGTGTAACGGGGCGCTACGACTTGTATTGTTTCAGTACAAGTCCACTTCGCACTGCTTCAGTTGCGAGTGGTGCCTTACGTTAAGTGACGTACACTGTACGTGCAGAGGAAGACTTCTCTTAAGACAACTAGACTTAAGAGGGTACAATGAAAACTGTATCAAATATAATTAAGTGTCTCTTGTTCTATCTTTGTAAATGCTAACTTAATTATAATCTAATACTAAACATGTAAATGAATTCTTATCTCTATCTTATCTGTAACTCTCTCTTTGATTACTCCTGCAGCTGATTAGTCTGCGGAATAAATAGATATAATGGCCTATACCTATTTATGGATAAGAATTCTGAATATTATTATATAAAGTAATATCCTCCAAATATTATCTACCTTTTAGATAATATATTAATTAACAACCTTTACTGTTAATTTCATGTAACGATACACCCCGTTACAAAGTGGACTAGTACAAGTCGTAGTGCACCGTTACATTCCTGCTTTGTTTTTATGGAGCGCAAACGCGCCGTGGCATAGCCCTGAGTTCTAGCAAACTCCTGTGCAGAGAGTCCGCAATTTCCAAGGATACTGATGGTTTGAGTGGCATAGCTAGTAGATGAAAAGAGGAGTAAAATGAATTTTACGCTTTCATATTGACGCCCCTATGCTATTTGTGCACCCCCGCAATATAGCCAATCAAACGCATAAAAATATAAATGCATCCTGTGTTGTACATTAAGCAGTGGCCAATTTTTATTACTCATTCAATCTGAAATACGGCTGTGTTTGGCGGACCAGACATGGTCGCACTATCGTCTTCGAGACGGTGAATACGAAAGTCAAACTTCACGTTCATGAGGCGCTGGTTCTCTGCGCGACGCATAACGGCGATATTACCTACCACCATATCGCCGACACAAACCTGCATGGGCGGATACAATGGAAATACCTGCTGGCCCCAATGTGTTGGCTGCACAAAAGGCGATGTCGTAAGTGTCACCTCTGTCTCGGCTGGATTTTCCTTGCAGCCCTTAAATTCTACGTCGAACCAACCAGCAATACCGCCAAAGCGAGACATGATGGAGATTGGCATCGAGAAAGATGCCTTGACCTCCTTAATGTCATTAAGTTTGCAAGACTTAAGATCCCAACTGGCAATTTCGACTTCATCGCCAACAAGATCTTCAATCTTTAGCTCTTTCCACGACGAAGTGTGCAACGAGTACTGTTCTTGCTCCTTACGAAAGTCGTTTCCCAGTACACTCATATCAACGCCCCAAGAGGCCTTAGTGTTGTCTACAAAATTGCGCCATCCGTCCATGGCCGAGGTAAATTCATTAAAACGCTTAATGCTGTTATCTTCGTTACACATTGGTGCAATAAAGATGCTAGCATGCGACGGAAACATGGAACCGTCTGCCTTCAGCCAGCGGTCACGAGCAACGATGACCGAGTCGAACATAGACTCGCGCAACAAGAAATAGCCCATCCACTCAGAGACGATAACGTCTACTTTTTCAGGCAATTCTACATCCTCCATCTTCGACTGGATGACAGTTATAATGTGATCCTGGCCGTTTGCGCTGATCACCTTGCGAGCCTGATGAGCAATGTTCGTCGCTTCCACGGCATAGACTTTCCGCGCACCGGACTGAGCAGCCCATATAGACAGAATTCCGCTGCCGGTGCCAACGTCGAGAATTACTTTGTCCTTAAAATGGTTTTGGTTTTTAAATATAGCATCGTGGTAGCTCTTCATGCGCAGATCGTCCGTCAGCATCTGCTTTTGGTGGTAGATATACGCATACGTGCAGAAATAGTTGGCAAAATCCGACGATGATTCCCATTCTTTCTTCTTATCGGGAGAGATGTCGCGGAGATTCGAGGCCACCATAATGTAAGTATTTTGCGAAGAGGCTCACCAACCAAAATACACTATTTTTGCCATTCATACAAATTCTGACCATTTTATATAATCAATCTGAACAGAAAAGATCGCATCGTCTTGCAACCGGTAGATTTTTTTAAAATTGTGTTGCGATGGTATCACGAATGTTGTCTCCACCGATTTGTCACCGCTTTAACGCGTCCGCAGGCCGCCAGGCAATCAAGACGGTCAGCTTTTTACTCATGGATGATTTAAATAGTGAGGGGAAGCTCGTGAAGATTGTAAGGAAGGCAGGAGACTTCGTGCAAGCACACGAAACGGTACTTGTGCTCGAAACTGACAAGGTGCATTTGCTAAATTAATCTTGTTGACACTACTACTCCGACATTTTGAGTTCTGCTATTGCTATTCCAGATAGAAATCAATGTACCAAGCCCGGCGGCCGGTACCGTTTCCGAGGTGCTGGCTCAACTGGGGGAAAGTGTGAAAGCTGGAAGTCCTCTCTATACGTTGGACGAAGTGCCAACTTGCAACGGGGCAGCTTCCCCACCTGCTATTGTTTCAGCCTTAGCTGCACTACCAAAAATTCGCGTACCGCAAATCAAATTTTTAGGCAAGCGTTCATCGTCGCCAGTGAAGCTACCGCAGCCACTGTTGCGCACTGTACGCTTAAAGCAAGTCAGTAACACAATCCTTCCATTCAGCAGTGCTAAACGTTTACCAATGTCGCATGCTGAAGCCGAATCCATTAATTTGGGCCTCGCTTACCTTTGAGCTTGAAATGTGCGATGCTTGAATGTCAGAGTCGTGTCATTTGTAGAGCCGCAAAATTACATTTAAGAACAATACACAAAAGCATTATATAAAATGATGCACGATATAAAGTGGCTCATCTTCGCAGCCACTATTACACGCAGACTGCAGCCGCAGCGAAGACTTCGTGATTCGGACACATGCCACCGCCAAGTGCCCATTCATTGCAGCAAGATATGGTGCACTTTTTGCCACCGCCGTGAGCCTTGCAGTAGCCACCACCACGATTTGTGTTATCGCAGCCTTCCATTTTGCAACGACCCCCACCACCGTGTCGAATACAGCGACCACCACTGTTGGCCTTACGCGTGCAATCCGGATAGCTGCAAGGATTTGTTCCTCCGTGAGTTTTACACAATTCTCGGGCCTGCCCCAGACGCTCGCAGCCAACCACGGTACACCGAGGCTTGCCGCCGTGCGCGCAGCACCGTCCAAAACGTATCTGGCGAATCCAGACACATGATCTAGTCAAATAGGCGTTCAGAACGGCGCAAGGAATTTAATTATGGACCTGTTTTTTTGCGCAATCGGGGAAGCTACAGGTGAAGCCACCACCGTGTGCAAGGCAATATCCGCCTCCTTGGTCGTGCTTATCACACCCACGATGCAAGCAGCGCTTACCTGTGCCGCCGTGCTGCTTACATTGACCGCCATTGTGTGCCCAATTGCTGCATCTCTCAGCTTGGCATCGCTTGCCGCCTCCATGAAGCTTGCATCGTCCTCCACCCACACATGGTGTAGCGCACCCCTCGAAAGAACATTTTTTGCCACCACCATGGGCGACACAGAGACCGCCCCCCTTATCCTTCTTGCTACAACCTTGAACCTTGCAGAAATAGCCGCCACCATGTGCCTTGCATTTCCCTTGACCTCTGTCATATTTTTCGCATCCTTCCACCTTACAACGTGCTCGTCCTCCGTGACCACTGCATAGGCCATAACGTATGGCTCTCTTAGAGCAGTCATTTATCAAGCAATCTCGACCTCCTCCATAAGCCAAGCAGAATCCCTGGCTAGCATCAAACTTGTCGCAGCTGTGAACGGAGCATTTTCCTTCTACCGCCATGAGCAATATAGCGGCGATGTGCCCAGCGCTGCTCGCGTACAGCCTAAAGTATCGCAGAGGTTTCCGTTGCCATAGTTCGGACACGCACGCAAATTAATCATGCAATACGGCGTCTGGCAGCAGAATCCATAGCCATCGCTTGCATGTGGAAACCGTCGGCCAACCTCGAATTGACAATGGTACCCGCGTCGATATCCAATCAAAGTTTTGGTATTTGTTGCATCATGCGGGTGTTGCACACTCTTAAGATTCATATGATCTTCTGCCTCGAGCGCATGACCAACGATCGCAATAAATTGTGGCTGCAAATTAGCATCTTCCTTTTCTCCAACACCAAATCTACTAGCTGTAAAAATAGCTACTGCTTCATCGTTTTGTGCTAAGAGTGGCAAATCAAAGGATGGAGGGAGGGAGTTCTAAGTCACCCATCGCTTCAACGTCTAAGCGCAGGTTGCTCTTGGCGCTTCTAACGACCGAAGCTGGCGCCACCGTCATTCCTCGCGCTTCCATTGGTCAAATGCTAAAATGTTTTTCTCAAGTATTAGTAATTCTGCGATAAGGACTTTAATCAACAAGTCGAGCAATGACAGGCATGACCAGGTACGACGCAGTCACCGCTGCGATGATTGTATTAAATGCCAAACGCGCTCCCTCAATTGCCTAGAGTCGTAATCATTCAGGATGTCAACATCACGCAGAAGTACCAGGAGCTGCTGCGCAAGCTGGAGAAGATGGGTGGCGAGAAGGTCGGGCGGCATGTTGTGCACTGTCGTCTTTTCAATCGAAAGACACTGATGGGTATCGGAGCACCGATATGTTGTTGCAGCTATTCAAATAATACAATTCTTTTACGTAGATGGGTACACTAATCAGCGCATGTTCATGCTGAGGATGTCGCAAAACGATGATTTAGTGTACGCTGTCCTAGCCAACGAAAAGGCGCACGGTCTCGCGCCCAGTGATAACGGGATGGAAGGATTTGTCGAAGATTGTTCACTTCTTGAGTGCGGCCTAGATGGAGCCAATATTTTGCAGCAAGTGGAGATTTATGCCTTCAAGTCAGATGGACAATTTGAGGTTCACTCAAGCTGTAAAGGAGGGTGCGTTTCTTTCAAGGCTGACTGACGACTTCTTTTTGCTATATGTAACAGGGTACTCAGTATGTGGTGGGCGACTTTGTGGTGAGCGTGTGCACATTTATGTCCCGCAACAATTTACCGAGAGGTCTCATCATTGAGGTGCAGTACTCGCCATGCTACGCGGCGTCACACTTGGACATGCTGATTGACGAATTCTTGGGCAACTTAACTTCGCATGACCACCTACATAAGCCTTTAAATAACGTGCTGGCGCTGTTTGACAAGGTTGGTTTGCCAACCTCCGAGTACAGCCTTAAGCACACGGTATTGCAATACGTCGCAGCCTATAATATTTTGCGTAAATATGAAAAGTAATACGTTTGCCTTGAATGATTGATTATCTTTAACAAATACTTTGGGTCCTGCGCAACGCCTAACTTTTGGTCAGCTTAAAGGGCTATGTTTACACTGCATAAGTCATAACAGCCTCTCGCACGAGCATGTGCCTTGCGCAGACCAAGTGGTTGTTCGCGTATTCTCGTGTATCCGTTAGTTCTAATAGCAAAAGCTTGTGTACGTCATGGCTGTCAACCTCAAATAATTTTTCAGCCATCAATGTGCATGTCGATGCCACTATTCTAGTCTACGACAGCAAGATCTATATTTGGCTTACTTAAGTAAGAAAATACATATAAAACTGTCAGTTCCTGAAGCGGAGCTACCTTGCTCCGTAAGTCAGAGGAAGACTTATTGACTCAAGCAGCCGCTATGGCCGCAGACATTAATGTTGGAAGTTCAAGGTGACAGGAGTTGAAGATGCGATTAGCGCCAGTTGTTATTTCCCGTGTGCATAGTAAGATGAAGTAGTTAGTGCTTGCAACCTGTAGGCGGGCACGTCGTAATGCGGCCACGCTCTACTTAAGCACACACCCTAGCACAGCGAGGAAGCGGTTTGACCTGCTTCTCTT
>NC_090619.1:1171406-1188227 GCF_004359215.1 Bremia lactucae
CCCGAGGACGGGCTGAGCGAAATAGAGTCGCACAAGGGTCATTTCGACGCCGTATTGCAGGCTCTGGGTGACGCCAAATTGAACGTCAACTTGCATAAATGCGTCATGGGGGTCCCCGCAATACCTGAGCTGGGCTGAATCGTAAGATTACATGGTGTACGAGCAGACCTAAACAAGGTAAAGGCTGTGAAGGAATAGCCAATCCCATGACATGTTAAGGATTTGTGCTCATTCCTTGGGCTCGCTAATTTCTTTGCAGAAGTATAGCAAGAATTATGCTGATCGAACTAAACCTTAGTCTGACATCTTGAAAGAGAACGCAGATGGGTTTGGTTAAAAAACAAGATGATGCGTTCACATCAGTGAAGCAATCTCTTGTAGAGGCACCGGTCTTGGCATTGCCATACGCGGATAAGCCCTTAAGCGTCGTCTGCGATGCAAGTAATTTTTCAATCGGCAGCGCGCCATGCAAAAGGATGACGACGGCGTTAAGTGTGTCATTTGTTATCAGTCCCGGCTTTTAACAGCTGCGGAACAGAATTACTCTGTACATGACAAGGAGCTACTTTCAATAAAGTATGCTTCTGTAAGTTTCGCCTGCACCTATTGGGCACCAAACCGTTTGTGGTTTATACGGATCACGCAACACTGTGGACCGCAATAAACTCACCGCACATCTCGCCTAGAATGACAGATGGCTCACATTCTTCTCTGAACTTAATTTCAAAGTCGAATATAAGCCGGGTAAGTCGAATGTCTTGGCTGACACATTATCGCGCAGACCAGACTTCGAGGCAAGACACCAGGAAAGTGTGTCTAGTGCGAAAGCACAATTTCAGCCGTCAACGTTGGCAGCCATGAAGGCATACCACGTGACGAGCTCATTGGCCTCTGAAATCAAAGAGAGCTACAGTAAGGACGACCACTGTCGCCTGCGGTTGGATCACTTCGGTGCACAAAAGGTATCCCTTCCGTCGCACCTGAAAGCTAAGCTCAATCGCTTTAGCTACAGCGATGGCCTGTTATGGCATCAGCTGTCACCTTGTGATCCCTTGAGAATCTATGTGCCTCATGACACAGATCTCAAGCTGATGATCCTTCACGAGCTCCATGATGCGCCATCTAGTGGGCATCTGGGTCGTGAAAAGACATTCTTACGAGTGTCAGAGGAATTTTGGTGGCCACATCTATATCGATGGGTGGTCAACTATATTCGCTCGTGCGAACAGTGTCAGCGCAGAAAGCCTACACTATCCAACAGTGCGTCATTGAAGCCGCTGCCGATTCCAACAGATTGTTGGAAGTCAGTAAGTACGGATTTCATGTCTGGCATGCCGCCGACCACAAAGGTTGGACGGGGTTGTCGTCTTTGTAGACAGTCTGAACAAAATGGCGCTTCTAGCACCATGTAAAATATTGATCACAGGCAAGGATGCAGCTCTCTTGTTCGTGGATCATGTATAACCGACAACAAGGGGTGTCCGTTTCCCTATTATCGGACCGGGATTCACGTTTTACGTCGGGTTTTTGGGACCATGTGTTTGAGCTCCTGGGTAGCAAACTCCACATGTCTACAGCCGATCATCCCCAGAACGATAGGACGTCTCAGTACGCTCGGTGCAAAAGAAGGACATAGTTTCGTCAATATGACGATGACCGGTGCGAGTATCATATTAACGACTGAAACTTGCCCTTGTTGCCTTGCCGGTTTAGCAGTGCTCAGTATGGAGTAATGCCTGTGATCCTAAACGGTAACGATGTTTATTTACTGATAACTACATCCTATGACCGACCTCTCGGCGGTGTCATAGGCTTCTTTGATGCTAAAGCGTGAGCGAGGCTTAATGCTTTGGGAATGGGCGATTAACCATCACATGAAAAGTTCGTGACGCGATGGCAAGCGCATAGGACGAGCAAAACCAATATGCGTACCAACACGGTCTCAAATTTATGAACGCTTAGTGTTGGAGACAAATCACTGTTAAGTACTGCTACCCTACCTCTAACTGCAGCTTGTACTGCATAATGGTGCTACGAAATTATTGCCGCTTTTAATCGGGCCGTTTACAGTGGTCGAGTAGGTTGAAGACCTTGATTATAGGCTTCCTCTCTCGCCGTATATGAAGACGCACCCCGTCTTTTACGTGGGTCGTCTGAAACGGTATATTGATCAAGAAGAGATCAGATACCCCATCCGTCTAAGGAGACGATGGTGACAACGACCGTGAATCGAGCGTCGTTCAGCAGCGCTCTGTGCCTGAACGGAAGCTAGATAGTCTGCCGCGAGTAGGTGGGCATAATCGTCACTCCTATCGGGCGCTGCCTACATTAGTGGAATCTGCTGGGAACCAACGCTCCTCGTTGGAAGGTTGATTGCCCACCGATCCATGGAGATAAGCTTCAGTTCCTCGTCCAATAGAGTGGATATCCAAAGCGTTTCGACTCTTGGGAACCGGTCGACGCGCGTGCGCGCCGTCGTACTAGATCTGGTGTCTGCCTATGCAAAGAAGCACCAGTTGTCGCTCTGCTAGTTCCGAATTGATTAGCAGGAGCGGCGCGATGAGAAGAAATAGGGGGTATATATATTTCTTTCACGCGCATGCGAGCTGTGTTAAGTCGCTGCGACCGTAGTTCTGCCGCATCGGAATGTGGCTGATAGCGGCGCAGGAATTCTGCTACGTAATGGTCGGTTGATTTATTCGAATGCAACACCGGGATCGGGGAAACACGACCAAGTGATTTGCCCTGAGCCTTCCATGAACTATAGATGTCATAACATGTATGTGCATCTAGTGTAGCACGCTCTAGGAGCGAAGCACTAGTTACATTCAAATAAGGCCACTCGGATGGAGGTGGCATCGGTGGTATGCCAGAAGTCACATAGCCGCGTTCAATACGACTGGCTTGTGACACCGATCACGTGCCGTCGACGGAGCTTTATCATCAGGCTCTTCTGCGTCAGACCCATTGTGTAGGATTGTCTGAACGACAGGGGTTGTGGTTCTACTCAACTGAGAAGAAGCGGCATCTTTATGAGCAGCGCTCTCGACGAAACAGTTGCTTTGTGACGATAGGCGAGTTGGCCTTCGCAACGTAAATCGTCTCCAGGTTAGGAGCAATGGGTGAGGTTTTGGATGGACAATATAGCGCCACTACCCTATTTATCAGCTCGCTGTGCTCATCACTACTATGAGGTGATGGCAGCAGTGTCGACTTCTTGGAGCCAACAATGAGCGACGAATCTGCATTATCACTGTGCAAGTGGGATGAAACATTAAGTCCAGCAAATAGTGAAACAGCAGCAGTAGCTGTCGGAGTTGTAATTGTTGCAGTAGGCGCCGGCAGCTTTATTTATCGCTATGCGTGCGCTTCGCGCGTGGTTGTGTGGGTGTCTTTGCAGACGAACCATCAGCTTGGCTCCTTTTAGGTATGTCAGGCGCCGTATGATGTCACACTAAATGTGCACAAACTGGTCGCTGAGAGTGGTTGACAGGACTAAAAAGGCGCGTGAGCAGCTCGCTGTCCCTTGTCCTCTCGTTGACAATTCTTCAAACGTTTTAAAATTATTTCTTGTGGTGTAACGGGTTAAAGTTGCCCTATGTTACCGAAACACATAAAGTACACTTGGTGTACTTAACAAGATGGTCAATTACTTCATGTGAAGTACTTAGACTAATCAGACCTCCACTATAGTGTGGTGCACAAACTGGCCCACCCATGTGTATGTGATGCACATAGGTGTAATCACATTGAAAGGGATGACGGCTAGCGTAATCCGTAATCCGAGGTATTCAGAATAATCGGTCTGATGCACAAGAGCCTGAGCTTAAAGCTCCACCGCGGCACGTGAATGTGTCCAGTCGGTGTCACAATTTAGCCGTAATAAACGCGACTATACGACAGGTGGCTTACCAATTATATCACCTCCATCGGAATGACGTCGTTCGGGTGGAACTAATGCGTCGCTCCTAGAGCGCGCTTCTCTAGATGCACAAAACTATTATGGCGTCTACCATTCGTGGGAGGCTCAAGGGGAATCACTTATTCGTGTTTTCTCGATCACGGTCGTGTTGCGTTGAAATGAAACAACGACCAATACGAAGCAGAACTCCTGGTCGTTTTTAGCCACATAGCGATGTGGCGAAACACCGGTCGCAGCGAATCAACTACGCTCGCTTGCGTGTGAAAGAAATCATGGGTGGTTCTGCACCCCCTGCTATTTCTCAGCACGCTACTAATGCAAGTCCATTTGGATTTAGCGGAGTGATAACTGATGCTCGTTCTCATAGGCAGACACCAGACCCGGTACGTCGACGCGCAGAGCGTAGACAGATTTCCAAGAGTCGAAACTCTTCGGGTATCCTCTCGATTGGACAAGGATCCGAAGCTTATGCCTCATGGAGTGGTGGGCAATCAACCTTCCAACAAAAGATCGTTGGTTCCCAGCAGCATCCACCAATGCAGGCAAAGCCCGATAGGAGTGGTGATTATGCCCATCTGCTCGCGGCAGTTTATCCTGCTTCCGTTCAGGCGCAGAGCGCTGCTGAACGACGCTCAACTCACGGTCGGCGTCACCATCGGTCTCCTTAGATGGATGGGGGTATGTGATCTTTTCTGGATCAACTACCGTTTCAGACGACCCACGTTGACGACGAGGTGTGTCTTCATATACGGCGAGAGTGTGAGCCTATAATTTAAGGTCTCCAATCTCCTCGACCACCGTAAACGGCCCGATGAATCGCGGCAATTACTTCGTAGTACCTCAAGGTAGTACAAAAATTGCATTCTAGGTAGGGTAGCAGTACTCAATAGTCCTATTCTCCCACTCTAAAGTGTTCATTGTTCTTGCGACCATTTTGTTCTGCATATTCTTCTTGTTTATTCTGTGCCTTGTCATCGCGTCACGGACAAAAAAAATCATGTGATAGCTAATCGCTCATCTACAAAGCGTTGAGCCTCGCTCACGCATTAAGTAGTAAACACGCCTATGACACCGCCGAGAGATCAGTCATAGGACGAATTTGTAATTAACGAAACATCGTTATTATTTGGGAGTACAGGTATTTCTTGCCGTGACTTCATACTGACCGCTGCTTGACCGGCAGGGTCGCTACGGCAAGTTTCCGTTGTTGACATGACACCCTCACGGGTCATCGTCATGCTGACGAAACCATGTCCCTCTTTCACATGAAGCCCCCCCCCACGAAGACTGGGGATGCGCACATCCGAGATGGCGCAGTCCGTTTATATAAAACGGTGTCTCACCCGTGCTGGCGGGGGCACTATTATTTATAGCGAACTCTACAAAGGGCAATTGTTTGCTGCATTCCTTAAGAGTTACTATCGTGCGCAAGATATCCGCCACGACCCGATTGGCACGTTCTGATCGGCCATCTGTCTGGAAATGATCTGCGGTCGACATGTGGAGCTTTCTACCTAGCAGCTCGAACACATGTCACCAAAAATCAGACGTAAAACGTGGATCCCAGTCCGATACTGTGGACTCGGGCATCTCGTGTAGTTGGTATACATGATCTAGCAACATGAAAGCTTCCTCCTTGCCTTTGATCGATGTTTCACATGGTGCTAAATGCACCATTTTGCTTATTCTGTCTACAAAGACGACGAGTCCCATCCGACCCTCGTGGTCGGGCGGCATCCCAAACATGAAGTCCAGACTTACACACTTCCTACAATCCGTAAGAATCCGTAGCGGCAGCAGTGGCGCACTGCTGGACGGTGCAAGCGTAACGTGCTGAAACTGTTCGCACGAGCGAATATAGTTGGCCACCTATCGATATCGGTGTGGCCACCAAATTTCCCCTGACACTTTTAGATATGTCTTTTCACGGCCCAGACGCCCACTCGATGGCGCATCATATAGGTCGTGAAGAATAATTGGCTTGAGATCTATGTAACGAGGCATATAGATTTTCAAGGGATCGCAAGTTGACAGCTGACGCCACAACAGGCCATCGCTGAAGCTAAAGCGATCTAGCTTTACCTTCAGGTGCGACGGAAGGGTTACCTTTCGTCCACCGAAAGTAATCCAACAGCAAGCGCCAATCTTTGTCCTGACTGTAGCTCTCTTGTATTTCAGAGGATAACGAACTAGTTACGTAGCCGGGCTTAATGGCTGCCAACGTTAACGACTCAGATTGTACTCTAGCACTAAACACAATTTTGGTGTCTTACCTCAAAATCTGGTCTGCCCGATAAAGCGTCAGCCAAGAAATTCGACTTATCCGGCTTATATTCAACTTTGAAATTAAATTCACAGAATTATGTAAGCCATCTTGCCATTCTAGGCGAGAGGTGCGGTGAGTTTATTGCGATGCGTGTTCCGTAAGAAACACAAATATCTCGGTGCGCAATAAGTGCACACAAAACTTGACAAGAGCATACTTTATTGCAAGTAGCTCTTTGTCATGCACAGGGTAATTCAGTCCCGCAGCTTTGAAAGCCGGGACTGATAACAAATTTCACACTCAACGCCGTCGTCATCCTTTTGAATGAACGCGCTGCCGATTGAAAAATTGCTTGCATGGCAGACGACGCTGAAGGGCTTGTCCGCGTCTGGCAATGCCAAGACCGGTGCCTCCATAATAGTTTGCTTCACTGGTGTAGATGCATCTTCTTGTTATTTTAACCAAACCCATTTTGCGTCCTTTTTAAGATGGTCAGACAAAGGTTTAGTTCGCTCAGCATAATTATTGCTATACTTCTGCAAGTAATTAGCGTGCCCAAGGAATTGGCGCAAAATCTTGTCATGTCGTAGGATTGGTCATTCCTTTATCGCTTTGAGCTTGTCTGAATCTGCTTGTACACCATGTGTACCTACGATGCAGCCCAACGCAGGTATCTCGGAGACCCCCATGACGCACTTTTGCAAGTTGACGTACAATTGGGCGTCCTCCAGCGTCTGCAACACAGCGTCGAAATGACGCTTGTAGGGCTCTATTTTGCTCAGTCCGTCTTCAGCCCTACTATGCACGAATACATCGTAAAAGTAATGGTGCGCGTAGGCACGGTGCTGACCCATCACGTGAGCCACCACTCGGTTTTGAATGTCGCTGGTGTGTTTTTCAAACCTTGGTGTACCACAAGCCACTCCCAAAGCATACCGCTTGGGGTGCTTACAGCTGTTTTGGCTTTATCGGACTATCCCATGAGTACCAGATAGTAGCCATCTTTTTAAATTCAACGCGGAAAGATAGTTGACTTTTCCATGGTGTTCAACAAGACATCTTTCCGCGGGATTGGCGTTTGCGCCGGTATGGTCGCCGTGTTCAGCTTATTGTAAGCATGAACCACGCGCCATCCACCTGTGGCTCATAGAAGGTCGACGGGCGCTGAGGCGACTTGCTCTCACGTACATGTCCCGCCTTGGCTAGCTTGTCGAAGAATTCATCGATAAAATCGACTTGTTTCTTCAGCACGGCCATTGCCTAGTCACACAATGTTTGGTGCCAGGTTCCAGATCAATTTCGTTCGCGATGCTTGTATCTGCTGGTAGGCGGCTCGGCACTTCTTCTGGAAACACATATCGATGTTTCCACTGAACCTCAAAGGGCGGACTATCTCTCAAGGCAACCCAACCTTGAGCTGCGAACCGTTTATTTTGTCCGTTTCTAGAACGCTCTCGTCCATTGTAAACGACGAGAAACAGTCCCCCAAGTTCTCTTCTGGCACTGGTATGACTATTTCGTGGATCTTTCCATCCTTTAATTTGGCTAAGAGCAGAATTACCACTTCCGTGACGTCACTTGTACTAAGGTACTTAGTTCGTTGGGTTAGATCGCTTCCCACCAACTACCCCACTGCACGTGAGAGAAGACGGCCAAACCGCTTTCTCGCTGTGCTAGGGTGTGCTTAAGTAGAGCGTGGCCGCAATAGACGTGCCCGTCTACACTTCGTAGCACTTGAAATCCTTCCCGGACCCGCATCTCTGAGCGTGTACTTGAGGATGAACCTCAAATCGATTGAGCTCAATTCCCCCATCTCTTCGACCATTATCGGGAGTTGGCGGAGCACTTGGCACAGGGACTTGGTGAACAAGCCCTGGCCAGGCTCTTGGGCAATCCCCGGCTCCATGGGCGCACATGTCAACTAGGTAGTGAGAACCAGACCCTGTTCTGGGACCATCAGTGTTTGTTCCGGTACCATCAGTGTTTGTCCCGGGGGCATTAAGCTTTGGCGAAGGCCCTGGAGTGTTCTGGTTTGATTCGAAACCAGAAGAAGCCTCGTTTTCGTGTTACAGGCAGAGACGTCCAATGTAAAACGTAGGATGCCGACGCATCCAACTTGCAGCTCGATCGTGTACGCATTGCCATGGCGGTGCAGTACACGAAACGAGCCGATATACATGAGCAGTCATTTATTATGGCTCACATTCGTCACTGCATGTTTTGGTGTTTTTATCGTAGACATTAGGACTAGATTGTTAACATTTAATAAAAGAATGTTTGCTCTTCCATTTTGTCAGAGTTCTGTATCTGTCGGCCTACCGCATCAGCGATGGAATTATGTACAAAACAGACCTTTGCTTTTCTAGCCAGCATTAATTCTCCTGCTAACTCGTTTATTTTTTCAGTGCGCCCGGTGCGCACTGCGGAGATGTCATTCTCCTCTTTAGTAAGAGCAATATTGCTCTCGCTAATATTATATTTTTCGATGCTAAGTATTCTGCACCAACGTAAAGCGGGGATCTCTATGTGAGACCAGTTCAAAAAGTAACCAATGGAGTCGAAATGTCGTGTCAATAAAGACACAAGCACAGCCTTCGGTTGTGATTAACTCCTGGACTGGAGCAAGATGTAGCATCTTGCTAAAACGATCAAAAACGCACGAATACCGCTACTACCATCGTCTTCGGGAAATTCGAAGACAATGTCCGAAGATTTGGACAGTCAACACTCTGCCGGAACAGGCAGATGTTTACCCTTTGACAAATTTCGCAAGCATGTATAAACTTGCGAATGGATTAACATTGGTGAGTCTTCTGTCTTTTAAAGCCAGGAGAAGTCGCGACCTATCGTGAGATAAGTTTTTCACGACCTTGATGCCCAATTACTGGTGCATCGTGACACTCATAGATGATGCGTAATCGCATTATATTATGAATGGAATGTCGACACGAGGTGTGTCGCCAGCGATGGCTGTGCTATACAGCAAAATTGCGTTTTGGGTATCGATCTGTTGAGGATCGATATAATTTCGACAATCAAGTACGTGGCGACCGCTTCCCTCAACGTCTTCCGAGTGTGTTTGCGCTATCACAGTCGGGTCCTCTACGGTCGACTATCCACTCGACCAAGGATCATCGTGTTGTCCCTTTGGGGCAACCGGTATACTCCTTGAATGTCGCCCGCTAGGCGTACATTCATGTCTCAATCCACTCGACCTTTTCGAGTGGTGGACCTTCGGCGCTGCATGTCCCCATTCGCACAGCCGCCGGCAGCTGACTCCACCGGGTGATTGGTAATCACACTGCGATCTTGTGCAGTCGCACTAACGACCGTACCACAAGTGAGGCCATCGCACTCACTCGTAGTACATCCACACGCTTGTGGACGCTCCAAGACGTTCTTCAGATGGCCATCTGATGAACAAGTGGCAGGCATCTTTACGGATCGATGCTGCCAGCTGATCCTTGGCTCATAGTTTCTGAGCCAAGGTAGACCTAGGATGACATCAAATTTGACATCCAAATCCAGTACGATGAAACCATCATCGTATTGTATATCTTTTAACGTGTAGTGAAATTTCACTACGCGTTTCATTACTGTTATCGATGCGCCTGTCGCTAGACGCACCGTCATCCTCGTTGGAGTGATGTCGCGCTCAACATATTTGAGCGTACGACCCTCTAGTGACTGGCGACGAATAAAGTTATTCGACACTCCGCAGTCCACTAGGGCTCTAAGTGAAAAATCATTTGTCACTTTTAACTTCAAGGTGATGAGGGATACCTCATCACCAGGTGCAGAGACACATAATGATTGTGTGTCTGGAGCAACTTTAGTCAAGAGATTTGCAAATTCTCTTGAGGTTGCTGGATCAGTAGGGCGTTGCGCCCCTTCTGACCCCGACCGTTTTTTTGGCGGTCCGCCTCGCTGTTGCGATTTCGCAACAACGTCGGACCCGAGAAGTTGCCTATTTTAGCATACGGTCCAAAATTACGTTCAGTACCTTCCGGTGCTGGGCGTGGGGCACTACACTCATGAGCGTGGTGTCCTTGTTTTTTGGCAGCGATGGCATTTTTGCTATCGCTTATGCTCGAAAAGTGAGGTCTCTCGCTTTCGACATAAGAAAGATCCATGGGTTCTAGACCTCCTAACTCGTGTCGTCTTGGAGGACGATACGATGACGAACTAGCTTGAGCCTGTCTCAAGCTAAAGTCCTCCTGTTCCGCTACGGATATTGCTTCTTCAAGCGTATCCAGTTCCAAGCGGAACAGGTGGGTCTTTACGGGACCATCCGTAAGACCTTGCATGAACACCGTAATTAATGTGTGTTAATGGACTGGGTCATTTGTTATACAACTCGCTAAGAGTCGTATGTGCTGGATATATGCGTGCACATCACGCTTGCCTTGCTTGAGTTTCAGAAGCTCTGAACGAGCTCTAAATTCAGCCCTAGGGGGTATAAACGTCTGTTTGAGCCGGGCTTTAAAAGCCTCTAGCGACCCAAAGACATATGGGTCGCGCAACTTAAGACCCAATGCCCAAGTTTTGGCACGACCTGCCAAATTTGATTGAGCGAATGCGACTTGCATTTGCTCGTCGACGATGTGACGTGCCGTTATGGCATCATCCAAGTCGACAAACCATCTCAAGAGGGAGTCTTCTTCGACTCCCCTATACTTAGAGATGTCAATCTTTAAAGTTTCGGGACGACGCGTTTGCGTCATCCCAGGTACAGGGGTCTGTACCTGTTGTAATCTCAACAGTTCCGCCTGTTGAGAGCCTTGCTGATTCAGCAAGGCTACCTTCTCCTCCATCTCGTCAAGTTCATGTTGTATGAACTTGGCGACGGTTGAATGGAGGGCATCTCTGTCCAAACTGGTGGACAGCATTGCCAAGATGGCATCGTTTCCCACGGTCGAACTCATTCGTTCGACCGCACTTCTTTCTATGTCACTTAGAAAGGAGTAGCTTTCAGGGGAAACGTGATGCGTATTCCCACTATCATATAACATGTCCATGTTAGATGAAGGAAATGTGGTCCTTGGACGGACTACAAAGTGCTACCAGGTGTAACGGGGCACTACGACTTGTACTGCTTCAGTACAAGCCCACTTCGCACTGCTTCAGTTGCGAGTGGTGCCTTACGTTATTTCACGTACACTAGTACGTGCAGAGGAAGACTTCTCTTTAAGACGACTAGCTTAAAGAGGGTTAAATGAAAACTGTATTATTATAATTGAGTATCTCTTCTTCTTTACTGTTAATGCTAAGTTAATTATAAGCTAATACTAAACATGCAATTGAAATCTTATATTATCTTATATGTCTCTCTCTTTTGTTAACATCTACAGCTGATTAGTCTGCCGGATAAATAGATATAATGGCCTATACCTATTTATCGATAAGATTTCTGAACATTACTATATAAAGTAATATCCTCCAAATATTATCTACCTTTTAGATAATATGTTAATTAACAACCTTTAAGTTTTAATTTCATGTAACGATACACCTCGTTACACTTGCGCAGTCGTGCGAACGACCGTACCATAAGGGAGACCATCGCACTCACTCGAAAGACATCCACACACTTCTGGAAACTTCAAGACGTTCATCAGATGGTCATCTGATGAACGAGAGATCATGATCGTCACGGCTTGATTGTGCCAATTCATGCATGACTCGTATTTTCTGAGCCATGGTAATCCAAGGATGATATCAAATTACCAAATCCAGTACGATGAAATCATCATCGTACTGTTTAACGTGTATTAGATACCAACTACACGTTTCTTAACTGTTACAGATGCGTCATCCTCGTTAGAGGGATATCGCGCTCAATAAATTTGAGTCTGCAATCTTCTAGCGATTGGCGTCGAAAGAAAATTGTTCGACGCCCCATAATCGACTAGGGACTTAAGTGGCAAGTTATCTGCCATTAAAATTTTCTAGGTAATGAGATTAACCTCATCAATGAGGGCAGTTATACACAATGATAGTGTGTGCGTAGCAAAGTTCGTCAAAATATTCGCAATTTTTTTTACGCTGCTGGACCAGTTGGGCGCTACGCACCCACTGACCCCAACCGTTTGTTTATTATCTGCCTCGCAGTTGCGATTTCGCAATAGTGTCGTATCCGTTTTCGCCGCTAATTTGAGCGGGAATTCGATTGTTTAGCTCGTGTCTCTAGGCACTGGACGTGGGGCACTCTTCTTAGAACCTTGCTATCAAATTACAAACGAATAAAAAGATGCAATCGTTGTCAAAAGACAAGTCGCTACGCCTAAATAGGCGTAGCGACTTGTCTTTTGACAACGATTGCATCTTTTTATTCGTTTGTAATTTGATAGCTAGGTTCTTCTCTTCCCATAATAGAGGCCCATAAGCCCTGGGCCTCCATTTTCTTGTCGTCTATTTGAACTAAAAGCACTAGAGTGGCATATTCCGCTACAGTGATCGCTTGATCAAGCGTCCCTTATTCGAGCCGGAACAGGTGCATGACAGGACCGTCTCCAAGACCCTTAATAAACACAGTTACATGTATTTGTTAATCAATTTTATGACTCACGATACAGCTTACTAGTAATCGTGTATGCTGCGCAAAAGAGTGAAGGTCACGCGTACCCTGCTTCAAATCCAGGAGCTCTGTTCGAGCCCTGAATTCGGCATGTGGCGGCTTAAAGGTTTGCTGAAGCCGGGTCCTAAACTCCATACGACCCAAAGACAAATGAGTCGTGAAGCTTGAGCTCAAGGCCCAGGTTTGGCACGTCCGGCCAAATTGGACATGCACAACTTCACTTTCGTGCATCGTCTTCGATGCGGCGAGCTTCAATGGCATCGTTTAAATCAACAAAAAAAATTAAAAGGGAGTTCCTTCGGCTGCCTTAAACTTAAAGAATTTGATCTTTAAGCTTTTGGGTCAACGCGAAAGCGTCTGCCCGCTAGCAGCATATCTATGATGCTGTCTCAACAGTTCCAACTGCTGAGTACCTGTTCTTTGAACCCTTGTGCATGCTGAGACCCAGCTGATGAAGCTAGATTACTGTTCTTGAGCATCGTCGTGTGTCGTGTTAATGTTGTACGAGTTCGGCTGTAGCCGCATGTTGCTCGTCTCTTTGAAGAGCGAACAACATGGCGCTAATGGCTGGTCCACCTACGGCCGAACTCATAAGTTTGACCGCTCTCCATTCAAGGTCACTCAAATGAGTGAACCTTTCACGCGTTGGTGATAACCTTTTTGAGAAGCTTGGAAGCTCCCCCCTTCTTCATCCAACATGTCCATGTTGGATGGAACGTGCGTGGTCCGTTGAACGGACTACTAAGTGCTACCAGGTGTAACGGGGCACCTTTCACTAGTACTGGTAAGTACTAGTTAACCTTACACTGATTGCAGTGTAGGTAGGGTGTCTCGAAACTTCACGTACACAAGAGCACAGAGGAAGGTTTTTAGGTAGATAAGGGTCTTTAGCTACCAAAAGGTAAAATAATGGATTTCGAATAAGGGAAATGTGAAACTGTATTAATATAGTTAGTTTTCTACGTAAAGATCTTGTATTTACTACTGAACTTATTATATTAATATCTAATTAGTATGGCGCCTCCTTGCGACCCGCAAAATCGTTTCTTGAAACGATTGGCGGGGTTGATTTAGACTTAAATCATTCAATCAATAGAGCAAATATCTTATTGCATCAATATTACCCAATTTGGTAATATAAGAATTATGGGTCAAATTTAGTAAGGATTATAATTTTGCACTTCTTTATTTATTTCCTCTCATAGGAAATAATATTTATTATTTCTCTTATAGAAAATAATACTTATGTAACGGGACGCTCCGTTACAGTTTAGGCTCCAACCTCAAAGAGGAAATGAAGCGGATGTTGTCACTCAGTGGCAACAGTCTGATGGGGAGAGTGCAATGGGGCACACATCGGTTGGAGAACCGTTGTTGTGGTGAATTTACTTTATCTTTTATCCTATTCTAAAATAGCTAATTACTTTAATCCTATTTATTATGGGAACAAATGTAATCGCCGCCAGATATATATCTGGCGGCCGAAATCTTTTTCTTAAGTTAGCTAGGGTAAGGTTCTAGATTAAACAATTAAATAAAGTGCAGTTCCCCTTTCGATCTTAAAGCGTTAAGTGCCTTCCGAAGGCTTGCGCATTGATCTGTAAGATATAGAAGCCTTTCTAAGATATACACTCTTAGACACTAGTTGCCACTTGATTTTACGAGCCCCTGAATCCCTTGAACAAGTTTTCATTAAGCTTTGTTAGCTTGTACGACTCTCTGAGTTGTTAAACCCATTAGTTCTACAGAACTAAGAGACTCTTTAAGTCTAAAAGTCTTCCTCTGAATTTAGGAGCGAGGCAGCTCCGCTACATGCAGTGTGTGCTCATATAAGTGGCACTGGGCACCAATGCCGGCACTATTGATCATAAGGAAGTCCTTGTTTTTTAGTCCGATGGATCATGTATTTGCTCAAGACCGTTAAACCGATGCAGACTAAAACGTTTTGCCAAGCATCATCATTTGCAAAGAATTTCCTCTTATCTTTGATATTTTGGTCCATGAGGTAAGCCAAATTCTTAGCAAGCTTTGTGAGCGTCGCCTGAACCTATTTAGTTTCTTCACTGAACATGGTTATGCAGATCAGCCTGCAAGAATCGCTAAGGCTTGACCTGAATACAAATTACACAGAAACGAAGCCTTTATGAACCGAGTATTTTTTAAATTAGCTAGGTAAGGTATTAAATTAAATAATTAAATAAAGTGCAGTTCCCCTTTTGATCTTTATGCGTTAAGTGCCTTCCTAAGGCTTGCGCATTGATCTGTGAGAGATAGAAGCCTTTCTAAGGTATATACTCTTGGACACTAGTTGCCACTTGATTCTACGAGCCCCTGAATCCCTTGAACTAGGATTCAATAAGCTTTAATAGCTTGTACGACTCTCTGAGTTGTTAAATTCATTAGTTCCAGAGAACTAAGAGACTGTTTGTAGCGGGCTAAAGTTGCCCTAATGTTACAAAGTCCCCGTTAAGTACACCTGGTGTACTTAAGGGGATGGTCAATTACTAATTAATAGTAATTAGACCCAGCACTCGGGTGTGGTGCACATTTGCGACCAACCCTTGTGTATGTGATGCACATAGGTGCATTCACATTAGAGAGGATGACGGCTAGCGTCATCCGTTACGCGAGGTATCTAGAAAGATACGCTCGCAATAAATATAGGTGTTATCTATAGAGATAACATTTTTTAATTGGTAAAAATAGTTTTTATATTTAATACGATTAAATATAAATCAGTCTGAAAACTACTTCCTACTTGGTAAGTGCGCACGAGGAGCCGGATTTCCGCTCCCGTGACGACACTTAACAAGAGTACTTAGTGTGTTGGGTGAGGTCGCTAACGCGCCCACCACAACTACTCGCCGCACGCAAGAGAAGCAGGTTAAACCGCTTCCTCGCTGTGCGAGGGTGTGTGTCTAAGTAGAGCGTGGCCGCATTTCGACGTGCCCGCCAACACTTGGTAGCACTTGAAATCCTTCCCACGACCCGTGTCTCTGCGTGTGTTCGTGAGGATGAGCCTCAATATTGATTGGGCTTTTTTTCCCACCTCTCCGAACATCATCGGAAGGTGGCACGGCCTATGGCGCAGGGACTTGGTGAATAAGCCCTGGCCAGGCTCCTGGGTAGTTCTCCTGAGCATCATGTTGCTCAGTTGGAGCAGTTTGAGGTATTTGTGCTCGGACAGCGGAGGGCCGCGTACGAGGCACAAGGCCATGCTGCGGCGGAGTCCGTCACTCAGACTCAGGATGAGCTGAGGCATGAGCAGGCTCGGAGCGAGGCTCTCAACAGGGCTTTTGAAATGCTCTCTGCCCGGCCGCATTAGCCAAGGACCATTCGGATGGACCCGCCCAAGTTTGATGGAACTGCGGCGCACACGATTGTCCACTGGCTTTTCGCCGTGGAGCAATGCGGTGTCGCCCAGCTCATCGAGGACGACAGCCGGATGGTGTTGTACGCCATGTCGCATCTGCGCGGTAAGGCCTCAGAGTGGGCTTACTCGGCGCTTATGGCGGACAGAAAGGCGTTCCCTACATGGGCGATCTTTAAGGAAAAGATTCGCGCCATGTACCAGCCGCCGAACAACGAAGTGTTGCTTCAGGCGCGCTTCTTTGGAGCGCGACAGGCGAAGCGATCTCTGCAAGAGTATGTGCAAGAGATGCGCTCGCTGTCGGCGTCCATAACCGTAGGTCCGATTCCGGAGCACATTAAGGTGCCCACGTTTATGAACGGACTACGGCATGGCCCATCGCGACAGGCCCTTTTCAGAAAGGTGCCGTCGACGATGGAAGAGGCAATCCAAATTGCCTTAGTTGAGGAGCAATCCTACAACAGTGCCTCGGCGACAGCTTGGTATAAGCCGTCGGCCGAGAGGACAGATGCCACTCCTATGGAGTTGGGCAATGCAGACGTGGTCTGTTTTAAATGCGGCAAGCGCGGCCATATGATGGCTCGCTGCTATGCCAGGGTCCCTGCTGGGGCAAAAATGCCCAGCAAGAGGACTCCCTTCCCAAAGGGCGATGGCAAGAACCAGCGTGCGAGACGCATGAGTTCTGC
>NC_090619.1:1194702-1221549 GCF_004359215.1 Bremia lactucae
TCTTACAGGTATCGCTTCGCCTGTCGCGCTATAAAGAAGCGCGCTTGAACCAACACTTCGTAGTTCGGCGACTGATACATGGCGCAAATCTTTGTCTAAAAGATCGCCTATGAAAGGAACGCCTTTACGTCCGCCATAAGCGCCGAGTAAGCCCACTCTGAGGCCTCATCGCGCAAATGCGACATGGCGTACGACACTATCCGGATGTCATCCTCGATGAGCGACGCCTCACTGCATTGCTCCACGGCTAGCAGCCAGTGGACAATCTTGTGCGCTGCAGTTCCTACAAACTTCGGCAGGTCCCATCGAATGGACCTCGGCTGGAGAGCGTCTAAACGGACCTGTTGAGAGCCTCGTTCCAAAGCCTTCTCACGCATAAGCTCATCCTTATTCTGAGTGACGGACTCCGCAGCAGCATGGCTCTGTACCTTGTACGCGGCCTTTTGTTGTCCGAGCACAAACGCCTCAAACCGCTTTAACTGTGCAGCATGTTTCTTAGGAGGACTGTTCAAGAGCCTGGCCATGGCTTGCTCACCAAGTTCTGCGCCAAGTGCTCTACCACCTCCCGTGATGTTCGGTGAGATGGTAATGAGCCCAATCGATATTGAGGCTCGACCTCACTGACAAGCTCAGAGGGACAGGTCGCGGGAAGGACTACTGGTGCTATTTAATTCAGGCGGGCTCTATTATAACAGCCGCGCTCTACTTACGCACACACATTTACATTTAGTTAGGTAGCGGTTCGACCGTCTTCTCTCACGTGCAGTGAAGCAGTTGGTGGGCGCCTAAGCGATCCCACCCAACAAACTAAGTACCTTTCGACAAGTGTTATCACGAAAGCTGTAATCCGGCTTCACGTGCGCACTTGTTAACTAAGGAAGTAGATTTAAGACTGATATTATATCGAGTTAAAAAAATAGTTTAAGCCAATCATTGCATGCCACCTCTCTAGATGTGCATCCCTGTATTGCGAGCATATCATTATAAATACCCTGGATTTCGGATGACGCTAGCCGTCATCCCTTCCAATATGATTACACCTATGTGCATCACATTCACAAGGGAGTGTCTATTTGTGCACCACATCCAAGTGGTAGGTCTAAGTACTTCACATGAAGTAATTGACCATTCCGTTAAGTGCATGAAGTGTACATAACGGGTTTATGTAACATAGGGCAACTGTAGCCCGTTTCATCTTTGGTTTTTTATTATGGCTATACGTTGAAAGAATTCGGCAGACTTAATGCATACTCGAAAGCATAATATGTCTGCCGTTAGTGTCACATGAAACCAAGATATGAGATCATAACAAGTAGCACGATATGACATCCCAGAAGCAGCTTTCTTACTAGATTTTGCTCTTAAAAATACAGTTTAGTCGGCAAGGAAATACAGTCATCATGTCGTTCGGTTTAAAAGGTGGGGTGAATTAGTCGCAGACCATACGGATACGATGCCTGTACAGACCGCAAACTCTTGTTTACTGAGTGGACATATTCTAATTAAGACAGTTGCACATTTTACTGCAAGTAGCTGCATAAATAGTTTTAGGCAGCCTTAGGCTTTATATACTCGATTGAAACAGACGTCTTCGATCAATAAACCGTGTAGAAGAGCACAATCAATTACTAATTGAACGTGTCGCGCATAATAGTAAATTATTTATTCTGGAAGCATTCACGTTTTGAGAAAACCGTCATACATATCGCTCTAACGTCATGTTGTGTTTTCGATCCTCACCAACTTTAATCTTTTTTTAGGAGCAGCTCATGGTCGCGCTGCGTTTGCATTTTATAACGACGAAAATACCGTACATGAATAGTTTAAACCATCTTCATTGGCTTAAATGTTGGCAACGTGTGCGTGCGGTTCCATCAAGGGTTCCTTGAAGCTGCAACTGCTCTCCACTAATAGCAGATTGGTCAATATGGTTAAAAGCCAGTTAATTTACTGCCGCTCAAACATCATTTGTGAGGTCTTACGACGCTTCTGCATAATAGCTACGAAATACTTAGGCTATGTGCAAACGTAAACATAACATTGGATTATTTATATACGTACGTCCTCACGGCTCATTTAATTTAATTTTACATCCGCGCAACGAATTGTCGTCGGAGCTTTCGATAGATACTGTGAAAAAATCTGAGCCATTTGGGGCATTTGATTTGGCGTGCTAAATGCAGTAAATGGACCCGATTTGAGAATGACTTAGGAACAATATTATCCATTATTAGATCAAATACGTCTAGAATAGCTTCTCCCTATTTGTGCTTAGCTTCTCCTTCTTTGTGCTTATAATGTTCAATCGGGGTTGAGGCTGAAATCGTAAGCACTCTAAAGATGCTGCTTCTGTTTGGTTTTGAGCGCAGGGGGGGGGGTCGAGTGACAATTTTATATTTTGTGCTAGGCAGCCTTATGCACGGGTCTAAAGAAATTGTATAAGCTTAGACTTTTCTCTTGATACAGGTACTTTCCGAAGAAATAATTTTTCGTGCCGGTCACGATATCGTCCTCGTGCTGAATTCCTTAAGCGGGTGGTCGTTCCATCAACCTTTGCTCAAACGCCGTCTTTAGATTCCTTGAGTACGTAAAGAGTCAATCTTTTCACTTTCGTAGTTATGGTTAGCACTAGACGACAACACTCCCAAGCAACTGTGAAGACGTCACGACACTGGCGAATGATCTCTATACCTGGGACTTCCGAATTGAATGGACACTAAAGATGCAGGCGGGCGCTTTTAAAGAGGACTCGCACTACAAAGCGCACACCTTTAAACACAGCGAGGAAGCGGTTTAACCGTCTTATCTCACGTGCAGTGAGTTAGTTGGTGGGCACCTAAAGCGACCTCACCCAACGAACGTGTACGTTAGAACAAGTGTCGTCACGGAAGCAGTTACCTGGCTTCACGTGCGCACTTGTTATCTAGGAAGTTGTTTAAGACTGATTTATTTTTAATAGAATTATTATTAACACCTTTTATCCAATCAGTACATGCAATCTTTGAAGATGTACATCTCTACATGGCGAGCGTATTGTTTTGAATTACCTTCACTGTGAATGCCCCTATGTGCAACGCATTCACAAGGGTGGGTCACTATGTGAACCTAACCCGAGTGATAGGTCAAATTACTTCACATGAGTAATTGATCTCCGCGTTCAGTGTACTTAACGGGTGTGTAACATTAGGCAGCTAGCAAGTTACACCACCCCCTCCTTCAACAGGATTTACACTTTGTAAACATCGTCAACGTGAGAAAGAGGGATAGCAAGCCGCATACGACGCGCCGCGTTAGTCCTCTCAACCACTCCTTTAGCGACAAGTGTGTAAACCAACTAGAGTGGCATCACACGGTGGTCCTCATGCCGCCTAAAAGGAGTAAAGCTGGTGGGTCGTCTGCGAAGACACCCAAACAGCCTGACACGAATCGGACGCGTTGCGATAATACTCCACCATCGCCTTGTGTCACAGGCACAACTCCGGCAGCTACTGCTGCTGTTGCGCTATAAACTGGACTTATTGATCCATCTCACTTGCACAGTGAGGATGTAGATCTATGGCTCATTGTTATCTACAATGAGTCGACACCGCTGCCATAACCTCATAGTAGTGATGAGTTCAGCAAGCGAATGGGGAAGGGTGATGGCGCTATAATGTCCATCTAAAATGCATTCATTTTTTTTTACAAAGTATGGAACTAAATTTTTAAACTCATCTATCCACGAAATCATTGCTCTCAACATGGTGGCGTCTATTACTGCGAAGGCGAACTTGCCTAACGTCACTTGGCGCAGGGACTTGGTGAGAAAGCCCTGGCTAGGATCTTGGGCAGTCCTCCTAAGCAACATGCTGCTCAGTTAGAGCGGTTTGAGGCGCGTTTGTGCTCGGACAGAAAAGGGCCGCATACAAGGTACAGGGCCATGCTGCGGCGGAGTCCGTCACTCAGACTCAGAATGAGCTTAGGCGTGAGCAGGCTCGGAACGAGGCTCTCAACAGGACTGTGAGAAGCTCTCCTCCAGGTCGCATCAGCCGAGGCCCATTCAAATGGACCCGCCCAACTGCAGTGCACACGATTTTCCACTGACTGCTAGCCGTTGAGCAATGCGGTGTGGCGCAACGCGAACGACACCCGGAGGGTGTAGTACGCCATGGTGCATTTGCGCGGTAAGGCTTTAGAGTGGCTTTATCGGCGCTTATGGCGGACGACAAGGCGTTCCCTTCATGAGCGATCTTTTAGACCAAGATTCGCGCCATGTATCAGTCGCTGAACAACGAAGCGTTGGTTCAAGCGCGCTTCTTCGGCGCACAACAGGTGAAGCGATCTCTGCAAGGTTATACGCAGGAGAAGGTACGGAGCCTTCTTGCTGGACGTCTTAGCACTAGCAGGGACTCTGCATAGCAGCGTGCCACCACATGAGCGCGCTTGCCGCACTGTTGACGTCGTCTGCGTTGCTTAACTTCATATGAGTGGCATCCTATGGAGTTCGGAAACGCAGACGTTGTCTGCTTATACCTGCTTAAACCAAGCTGTCGCCGAGACCCTGTTTAAGGATTGCTCCTCAACTAAGGCAATTTAAATTAAAACTTCCATCGTCGAAGACTTTTAAAAAGGGCCTGTTGCGGTGGTCCCGTGTGCACCTCAATGTGTTTTGCTATTGGACTTACGTTATAGATGCTATCTCGCCGGCTGCACTAGCTCGCACAGCGACTATTCATGGGAGCACTGCCCAAAACGGTGCAGCTGCTTCTCAGTTGGGTAGAATCCGAGCATCTGTCGTTCTGGCCATAATCGATAACGGGGAGTCTGACGCAGAAAAGCCTGAGCTGTTGGCTTACCAACTATGCTACCTCCATCTGATCGGCTCCATTAGGACAGAACTAGTGCGTCGCTCTTTAAGCGCGCCACTATTAACGCTCATAACTAATATGGCGTCTGCCATTCGTGGATGGCTCAAGGAAAACCACTTGGCCGTGTTTCCCCAATCCCAATTGTGTTCCGTCCGAATGAAACAACCAACCAATATGAAGCAGATTATTTGCGCCGGCTTCCGATGTGGCAAAACAACGGTCGCAGCGAATCAACTTCGCTATTTTACGTGAGAGAGAAATCATGGAGGGTACTGAACCCCCTGCTTCTTCTCATCACGTTACTCCTGCTAGCCCATTTAGGACTAGCGGAGCGGCTCCAACTGGTGCTCCTTTTCCTAGGAAGACACCAGTCCCGGCACTTCGACGCGCAGGGCGTCGCCCATTTCCCAAGAGTCGAAACGATTCGGGCATTTTTTTCATTTGACAAGGATCTGAAGCTTATGCTTCACGGAAAAAGTGGGCAAGCAAACTTTCAACAAGGACCGTTGGTTCCCAGAAGCATATACTAATGCATGTGGCGCTTGAAAGTAGTGGCAATTTTGCCCACCTACTTGCTGCAGCCTACCCTGCTTCCGTTCATTCGCAGGAATTTCACGTGTTCGCTCGAAGGATCGCTAGGGTTACGAAAGGCTGAAGCTTCGGCTACACAATCTGGAGAAGCTGACGTTGAGAGACCCGTGTTACGTCAAAAATCTCCCGCGCTCTCCTTGTTCAAATCACGGTGGGAGGGGTTTCTCGGCTGGAAGACTTTCGCCTTCCTTGTCATAATCGGTCTCCTTAGACAGATGGGGGTTTGTGAATCAACATACCGTTTCAGACGACCAAGGTAAAGACTGGGTGCCGCATCATATATGGCGGGAGGGTGAGCCTAAAAATAGGTCACCAACCTCCTCAACCAACGTAAACAGCCTGATAAAACGCGTCATTAATTTAGTAGTACCACCAGCTAGTACAAAACAGCAACTTTTAGGTTGAGTAGCAGAGCTTCAGAATCCGCGTCAGTAGGACATCCCGCCCCCACTGTCCTGCTGCATTTCTCGAGCCGTTAGTGGTCGATGCAGGACTTATGCGACGTGTACGCTGGTTCTGACATCGCCTTTCGGTGCTCAACCAACTCCCGATGATGTTCGGAGAGGTGGGGGCCGATCGTTATTGAGTCTCATCCTCACTGCCACGCGGAGAGGGACGGGTCGTGGGAACTACAACTTCTACCAGGTGTAGGCGGGCGCTACTATAGCAGCTACGCTCTACTTAAGCACACACCTTCAAGCACAGAGAGGAAGCGGTGTGACCGTCTTCTCTCACAAGCAGTGAGGTAGTTAGTGGGCACCTAAGCGACCTCATCCAACGTATCAAGTACCTTAGTACAAGTGTCATCACGGAAGCGGTGATCCGACTTCGCGTGCGCACTTGTTATCTAGAAATTAGTTTTGAGACTGATTTATTTTTGATTAAATCATTGTAAAACCGTTTATCCAATCAATTGATGCAACCTCTGTAGGTGTGCACCCCTACATTGTGAGCAGATTATTCGGACTACCCAGGATTAGGGATGACGCTAGCCGTCATCTCTTCCAATGTAAATGCACCTTTATGCATCACATACACAAGAGTGGGTCACAATGTAAATCGTACCCGAGCTGCAGGTCTAAGTAATTACATGGAGTAATTGACCATTCGTTAAGTACACCAAACGTGCTTTAGGGCTGTGAATGATAGGGCAACATTAGCCCGGTACAGTTCTAATTTAGAACGTATTTGGGTATTAAGCTTTAAGACCTCTTCATTCTGACAATTTTTGGGGCTCCTTCATATTGTTTGCGGTGACTAGTTTGTAATTTGACAATGTAAAGACTATAATGAAAAAATATAGTCAACGATACATTTATGGCACTCGGCATGGACGGTTAATAAATTTCTGTCCGCGATACACCTTGGCTCTCAACGCGAACGATTGATCATTAAAGAGCCTAGTTGATCAGGCATAGTAAGCTCGTGTACTCGATAACAAGCAATGGTGACAGCCGTTTTTATGGCTCCGTCAGTGATAATAGTAAATGCGTTGGAATAAGAAACATGTGTGTCCGCATTGAGGGATACGCCCAAAGCCGCTGCAATCATCTTACATGATTGCTAGGTGGAGTGAGGCTGAGTCTCCAGAACAATCCATGTACGTAAGAGCCTTGTGTAACGGGCTTGCTGCCTTATGTTTCCCACGGGGAGATCAATTTCTTCATGTGAAATATTTTGCATATCGTTCGATTTTGGTTTGCATATTGACCCACCCTTGTGTATGTGATGCACATAGGGACATTCACAGTGAAAGGGAGGACGTCTAGCGTCGTCCGCGAGCTGAGGTATTCCGAACAATACGCTCGCCATGTAGAGATGTACAACTACAGAGATGACATCAACTTATTGGTTATAAAGGTGTTAAATATAATATTATAAAATAAAAATCAGTCTTAAAACAACTTTCTGCCTCGATATCGATTGGGATCATTTCCCGTCTCTCTTAACATCAACGGAAGGTGGCAGAGCACTAGGCGCAGGGACTTGGTGAGAAAGTCCTGGCCAGGCTCTTGAGCAGTCCTCCTAAGCAACATGCTGCTCAGTTAAAGCGGTTTGAGGCGTTTGTGCTCGGACAACAAAAGGCCGCGTACAAGGTACAGAGCCATGCTGCTGCGGAGTCCGTCACTCGGAATAAGGATGAGCTTATGCGTGAGAAGGCTCGGAACAAGGCTCTCAACAGGACTGTGAGAAGCTCTCCGCCAGGCCGCATCAATCGAGGCTCATTCAAATTGATCCGCACAACTGAAGTGCACACAATTGTCCACTGGCTGTTAGCCGTTGAGCAATGCGGTGTGGCGCAGCTCAACGAGAGCGACACCCGGATGGTGTCGTACGCCATGTCGCATTTGCGCGATGAGGCCTCAGAGTGGGCTTACTCGGCGCTTATGGCGGACGACAAGGCGTTTCTTTCATAGGCGATCTTTTAGACAAAGATTTGCGCCATGTATCAGTCGCCGAACTACGAAGTGTTGGTTCAAGCGCGCTTCTTTATAGCGCGACAGGCGAAGCGATACCTGTAAGAATATACGCAGAAAATGCGCTCGCTGTCGGCTTCCATTAGTGTGGGTCCGAAACTGGAACACACATAAAGGTGCCCACTTTCAAGAACAGACTACGGCACGGCCCATCGCGACAGGCCCTTTTAGAAAGTTGCCGTAGATGATGGAAGAGGCAACTCAAATTTCCTTAGTTGAGGAACAATCCTACAACAGTGCCTCGGTGACTGCTTGGTATAAACCGTCCGAGAGGTCGGATGCCACTCCTACGGAGTTGGGTAATGTAGACGTAGTCTGCTTCAAATGCGGCAAGCCGGCCATATGATAGCTCGCTGCTATGCCAGAGTCCCTGCTGGGGTTAAAGCGCCCAGCAAGAGAACTCCCTTCCCAAAGGGTGATGGTAAGAACCGGCCTGCAAGATGCATGAGTTCTGCATCAACCACTGAGGGTTCGGGAAATGCAAGAGCGCAGTAAGGGCGGGATAAACTATAGACACGGACCCTAAAGCTACCCCTTAGCTCAGAGTTATCGAAAAAATGGGTAGCATAGTCTCTGAGGTCTCGAAACTTAGCACCTCAACCCTGCTGGTCTATAGCGCTCAAGTACGAGGCTATGACCAAGTAGTAACGACCCTCCTAGTGGATTCGGGTGCATCCCAGAATTTTTTGACGCTAGCGGCTCTAGAACAGAGATCGGCGGTGTTTGAGTCACTTTGCTAGGATGGCAAGCGAGAAGAGGCGACCGTTCGTTTAGAGACGGCGCGCTCGTATAGTCTGAGAGAGTTCAAGTAGAACTCGCTTTCAATTTTAGTGACTTCTCTTTAAAAGAGTAGTTCACAGTGCTAGATTTGGAAAGTCCGTGTGACCTCATCCTAGGCATGCCATAATTGGCAAGACACCAACCATGGATAGACTGGCGTACACGCACAGTTGCTAACTCTACGCAGGACACCAGAAAGGATGCGATCCTGCGAGAGGCTTATGCAACTGATGTCGTGTACAACACAATTCAAGGTGCGCTGACGGGATGTCAAACGTCACCAATTCCTACCTAGCTCAGAGAGACTGGTGTAGTGAAAAGCACGATGACAAGTAGTCATGCGTCCAATTGACCTGTACAGAGCCGATAGCCTGTGGCAGAAGATAGCGAGCTGACAGGAAGTCGAGCGTCAAGAACCGCCACAGAGCCTATAGACTGGTCCGGTTGGAAGTGGTGCGTTAGCCGAGGGAGCAACGGCACTGAAATCCAAGTCAAAGGTCGTGGTGACTCGGAAAACGTGTGCCTGGCACGTCAAAAAGAGGGACCTTTGGAACAGTCCCGGCCGAAAAGGACGGGCCTTCTAACGAAGTGATAGACGCCGTCGAAGACAAGATGACGGAGGCATTTTCAGTTGAAGTGCTTCAGCACGTCTTGAGATCTACTGGGGGATCGTAACCTCCGAAAGATGTCTTGGGATATGTTCCTGTCCGAACTTAAGAAAGGAAAAATCCACGAAGTAGTCGCACTTGTTCCAGTAGAGAGCTTGGTGGACTGTTGCTCATCGTCCCCAATGGTCGAGAGCGTACTGGAAACATACAGAAAGAAAACGTTCGCTGCTCAAGGCTGGTATGCCTTGATAGACAGTCCACTCTTTGAGGTTATGCGAAAACATCGCGATGTGTTCCCAGAAGAAGTGTCGAGCCGCCTACCAGCAGATAGGGGCATCGGGCACGAAATAGACCTCGAACCTGGCACCAAGTATTGTGTGACCAGGCAATGGCCGTTGCCGAAAGAACAAGTCGATTATATCGATGAGTTCTTCGACAAGCGAGCCAAGGCGGGACATGTGCGTGAGAGCAAATCGCCTCACTGCAGCCCGACCTTTTGTGTGCGTAAAGCCACAGGTGGATGGCGCGTGGTTCATGCTTACAATAAGCTGAACACGGCGACCATACCGGCGCAAACGCCAATCCCGCGGAAAGATGTTTTGTTGAACTCCATGGGAAAGTCAACTTTCTTTTCCGCGTTGGATTTAAAAGATGGCTACTACCAGGTACTCATGAGTGAGTCCAATGTAGCCATTACGGCAGTAAGCATTGAGAGTGGCTTGTGATACCCCAAGATTTAGATAACACACCGGCGACACTCAACCGAGTGGTGGCTCACGTGATGCGTCAGCACCGTGCCTACGCGCCCCATTCATAGTAGGCCCGAGGACGGGCTGAGCGAAATAGAGTCGCACAAGGGTCATTTCGACGCCGTATTGCAGGCTCTGGGTGACGCCAAATTGAACGTCAACTTGCATAAATGCGTCATGGGGGTCCCCGCAATACCTGAGCTGGGCTGCTTCGTAAGATTACATGGTGTACGAGCAGACCTAAACAAGGTAAAGGCTGTGAAGGAATAGCCAATCCCATGACATGTTAAGGATTTGTGCTCATTCCTTGGGCTCGCTAATTTCTTTGCAGAAGTATAGCAAGAATTATGCTGATCGAACTAAACCTTAGTCTGACATCTTGAAAGAGAACGCAGATGGGTTTGGTTAAAAAAACAAGATGATGCGTTCACATCAGTGAAGCAATCTCTTGTAGAGGCACCGGTCTTGGCATTGCCATACGCGGATAAGCCCTTTAGCGTCGTCTGCGATGCAAGTAATTTTTCAATCGGCAGCGCGCTCATGCAAAAGGATGACGACGGCGTTAAGTGTGTCATTTGTTATCAGTCCCGGCTTTTAACAGCTGCGGAACAGAATTACTCTGTACATGACAAGGAGCTACTTTCAATAAAGTATGCTTCTGTAAGTTTCGCCTGCACCTATTGGGCATCAAACCGTTTGTGGTTTATACGGATCACGCAACACTGTGGACCGCAATATACTTACCGCACATCTCGCTTAGAATGACAGATGGCTTGCATTCTTCTCTGAACTTAGTTTCAAAGTCGAATTTAAGCCGGGTTAGTTGAATGTCTTGGCTGACACATTATCGCGTAGCCCAGACTTCGAGGCAAGACACCAGGAATGTATGCCTCGTGCTAAGTCACAAGTTGAGTCGTCAACGTTAGTAGCCATCAAGGTCTAACACGTGACGAGCTCGTTGGCATCTGTCTAAAGGAGCGCTTTAGCTAGGATAAACATTGTCGCCTGCTGTTGGGTCACTTCGGTGGACGAAAGTTCTCCCTTCCGTCGTACCTGAAGGCAAAGTCAAGTCGGTTTAGCTACAGCGATGGCCTGTTGTGGCATCAGCTGTCACCTTTTGATTCCTTGAAAACTTATGTTCCTATGGCACAGATCTCAAGTTGAAGATACTTCACGAGCTTCATGATGCGCCATCGAGTGGACATCTGGGCCGTAAGAAGACATTCTTACAAGTGTCAGGGGAATTTCGGTGGCCACACCTATATCGATGGGTGGCCAACTATATTCGCTCATGCGAACAGTGTCAGCGCAGAAAGCCTACACTATACAGAAGTGCGTCATTAAAGCCGCTGCCGATTCCAACAGATTGTTGGAAGTCAGTAAGTACGGATTTCATGTCTGGCATGCCGCCGACCACAAAGGTTGGACGGGGCTCGTCGTATTTTTAGACAGACTGAACAAAATGGCGCTTTTAGCACCATGTAAAACATCGATCACAGGCAAGGATGCAGCTCTCTTGTTCCTGGATCATGTATAACCGACAACACGAGGTGCCCGAGTCCATATTATCGGACCGGGATTCACGTTTTACGTCGGGTTTTCGGCACCACGTGTTTGAGCTCCTGGGTAGCAAACTCCACATGTCTACAGCCGATCATCCCCAGAACGATAGGCCGTCTCAGTACGCTCGGTGCGAAAGAAGGACATAGTTTCGTCAATATGACGATGACCCGGGCGAGTATCATATCAACGATCGAAACTTGCCCTTGTTGCCTTGCCGGTTTAGCAGTGCTCAGTGTGGAGCAATGCCTGTGACCCCAAATGATAACGAGGTTTATGTACTGACAACTACGTCCCATGACCACCTCTCGGCGGTGTCATAGACGTGTTTGATGCTAAAAGCGTGAGCGAGGCTCAACGCTTTGTGAATGGGCGATTAACCGTCACACGAAAAATCTGTGACGCGATGGCAAGCGCACAGGACAAGCAATACAACAGGCGTACCAACATGATCCCAAAATTACTAACGTTTTAGTGTTGGAGATAAAGTACTATTAAGTTCTGCTACCCTACCTCTAAATGCCGTTTTTTGTACTACATGATGGTGCTACGAAATTATTGCCCGCGTTTAATCGGGCCGTTTGCGGTGGTTGAGGAGGTTGGAGACCCCGGCTTTTATGTGGGTCGTCTGAACCGGTATGTAGATCCAAAATAGATCGTCTAAGGAGACCAATGGTGACGCTGACTGTGAGTCGAGCGTAGGTCGAACGAGGGAGACGGGGAAGGTGAAAGACTATCAGTCGAATGATTCCTCCCACCACATATGGGCTTCGAGAGCGGGGGATACCACGCGCGTAACGCGGTTCTCTCAGCATCAGCTTCTCCAAATGGTCCAGCCAAAGTTTCAGCCCTTGGTAATCCTGGCGAACCTTCGAAAAAACTTCGTCGAGATCCAAAGTCAGTCGCGAGACTAAATTTTCGAGATCTTCGATCCGTCGCACAGCAGCGTTAAATGCGTGCGACTGAACGGAAGCGGGACAGGCTGCCGGGAATAGGTGGGCAAAATCGCCGCTCCTATCGAGCGTCGCCTGCATCAATGGATGCTGCTGGAAAAAAACGCTTCCTTGTTAGAAGGTTGATTGCTCACCGCTCCGCGCAGCAGAAGCTTCAAATCCTTGTCCAGTGGAGAGGATACCAGAAGCTTTTTTACTCTTGGGAACCGGTCAACGCCTGCTTGTCGACGTGCTAGGCCTGGTGTCTGGCTATGAGAAGGATCACCAGTTAGCGGTCCGCTAGCTTCAAAGTGACTAGCATGAGCGGCGTGATGGGAAGAAGTAGGGGGTACAGCACCGCCCATGATTTCCCTCACACGCAATCGAGCGAAGTAAAGTGGCTGCGACCGTTGTTTCGCCGCATCGAAATATGGTTTAAAGTGGCGCAGGAATTCCGCTTCGTAATGATGGCTTGATTTATTCGAATGCAGCACGACCGGGATCGGAGAAACACGGCCAAGTGTTTCCCCTAAGCCTTCCATGAACTGTAGATGCCATAATAATTACGTGCATCTATACTAGCGAAATCTACGAGCGACGCACTCGTTTCATCCGAATAAGGCCATTCGGATGGAGGTGGCATCGCTAGGTCGCTTAGGCGCCCACTAATTACCTCACCGTACGTGAGAGAAGACGGTGACACCGCTTCCTCACTGTAATTGAAGGTGTGTGCTTAAATAGAGCGTGGCTGCTATAGTAGCGTCCGCCTACAAGAACAGCCGCTGACGAATTGTCGAGCAGTTGACTGGTGTAATCATCACTCAAATATGGCGGACCTTTGTTCAGCATTACAAATTAGACTGAACGCGGTATCAATACGCTCGCAATTCTTTTTTAATGACATGTTGACGGACGTGCACTCATAGCATAGCCTATGAAAGGTGTTAATTTATAAGAATATCTCGTGTTGGTCCATCTCAGCCCCATATGTTCTATGAGCAGTCTACGACTTCCGAAGATGCTGCATATAGAACACATGGGCATATTTGATCACTTCGCTCATCCAAAATTCAATTGATCAGCATGTGGAGTAGTAATATGGTGCTTAAGAAGTTATAGACTGTATTATTTTCAGGGTAAAGCTCTGACATAGAACATTATGATGAGGAATACGGTTACATCACATTGTAAATGGAGCTATAACTGTCATAAGATGATTGTAAATGTTTGGTTGCGTCAAATGAGCGACCTGGGACAATTTGCTGACCATTCTATGCATGATCGCTTCGAAATACTATTCGACACCTTCACTGACCGACATCAACGAGCTGAGCCAACTAGTTCTCAACTCATGATGTATGCTGGGCTAGACCTTATAGTGCTTTGTGATCGGGGTGGCGATCATGATTTGACTGAAACCCAAAAGCTCAGAACTCTAAGTTGGACCAGCCTCTAACAATGCATATCCTCTGTTAGACGAACACAGTGGCCCTGGTTAAGTTTAATAATTCGCTTGTAAAGAGTGAAGAGTCGGATAAAGAGGGTAGTATTCACCGTTAGTCAAGCAGGGTTAGAGATGTGTTTTCATGCGTTACAAAACCTTCTCGAACATGTTCGAGCTACATCTTTATTTGATCAAGTATTCTGCAGTAGTTAAATCTCCTCGGCACAAAATATGAATTATCAGGAAGTGGCTTTATCAACGGAATACTGAAAGCTCCTCGAATGTTTCTTTTAACGCCATGCTACAGGCAGAGCACCAAAGTAATCGAGCTCCCTGCTGGGCTTAAACATCAAACTTTCATACATCGGATAAATATGGAAGACGAAGACGATTTCAGCCCCAAATCAGATATTTCGCTAGGAGGTCACAGCATATCAAACACATGAAGAGAGGCCTACATTTAGAAATATAAATAGTATAAATCATTTAGTCCACAAATGGAAACGTTTGGTGCTAATGAATCCAACGGCGTCTCGACTGCTGCATTCGAACACCTTTTATAAAAGTGGCTCTTTATCCAAAAATATCAATGAAGGCAGTGGTTACTGTAAGGAATGAGGGTAAATTACGACTGAATTAAAATTTAGTTTTACTAACCGATACTTTTGGTTCACTCCTAAAGGTATCGCCTATCCTACATCTAATTCTAATGAAGTATCATTTCTCTAATTGCGCAAATATTTTTACTTTTTTTATTATGGCGCATATGTAAATTTGAATTGAAGAAAACAAATAATTCAAAAGATGGATCGAAATGAGCGGTCAAGGGCTCAGCGAGTTGACTGGTCCTGATATCCTCCCCAGTTTGATCTCTTGTTCACGCTGATCGAAATCGGCGACGAGATCCTTCCAGTAGGAGACATGGCGAATATTTTTTTTCTTTTTCCCAGGTTTGACTGCAAAAAGCCCCTTCTTATGAGCAGGCCAGTTAATCTCATGCATTCCAAGCTTCTTTGAGCAAAACGCTACTGGATGGTCATGTCCATTGATAATTGCGATAAAACACCACCAACGCACGACCCCGATACATCCGTAGTGAGAACAAACGGGCGTGAAAAGTTAGGCAAAGCCAGCACAGGTGCGGCTTGTAAGACAGACTTCAGCTTAAGAGGAAATTATCTTGTTCTGCGTTCCAGACCCATGGAGAATTTTTTTACATGATGGCTCAACGGCAGAACTACGTGCGCAAACTGATAAATAAAGCGGCGATAACAACCAGCAAGACCAAGAAAACTTTGCAATTTCTTTACAGGGGTAGGTTGTGGCTACTTAGCGATTGCTTCCGTCTTTGCATTATCAACAGACAATCCTTTGCCAGAAACAGTGTACACCAAAAAGCTGACCTCTTTACGCGCAAACTTGCACCGGCCGATGCGAGCGAAGAGTGCAAGTTTGCGCGTAAAGAGGTCAGCTTTTTGAAGCCTGGTTCTTGCGTAAGACGTCGAACACGATAGCAAGACGTCCAAGATGCTCGTCATAAGAGACGGAAAAAATGCATATCTCATCCATATATGTCACCACGAATGGGAACTTTCCAAAAAAAACACGCATCAAGCGCGACCGAGTGCCACGCATTCCAGCAAGACCCATCGGAGCAACGCACCACTGATATGTTTCATTTGATGTACGAAGCGCAGCGTACTTTTTGCTATCCGGATGGATACGCATCTGGCGGTACCCTTGAGCTAAGTCAATGACTGTGATGTAGCTCATACCTTGCATCTTATCGAATAATTGCGGCAAAAGTATATTAGAGATAACTGACTTTGCGTTGACGTAACGAAAGTCAATCGCCCAACGGAGCTATATGTTCGCGTTTCCGGATCCAGTGCATTCCGAACGAGAAACACTCGTACCGGTTGTTGGTCGTTTTAAGGAATTCCAAAGGTGTTTGATACCCAAGGCGAGTGTGAAAGCTCGATCCATCTGCGTGAAAGGTTCTCATCGACGAACTTTTGTACAACCTTCTTTCAAAGTCGAAATGGTGGACGATTACTCGGTTGCGCATCGGGTTGCATCTTGATTTCGAACTCAACCGACCGATGAGGGGCAATAAATTTGGTAACTTTTCCGGAAATACATCTTTATAGGAAGCCTTTAACCTTTTTTACGAAGTACTGTAGATTCCGACACTTGATAAATTTTGACACGAAAGACTTCTTCGTATTGTGATGTCTTCGATTTCCTTGAAAAATCGGCAGAGTAAATTATGACCGGTTCAAAAAGCTATGTCACCACTTCTGAACGAAGCTTGATGAGTACGCCAATTTATGATTGGCTCTTACGCAGTTAACCAAGGCCTACCCAGAATTATATCATTGGAATTGCTCATTGGCCACTCAATGACCGGAATGTAAGATAATACCATCAAAGGTTATATTTGCGACTCCTTTCTTCACCTTTTTTGGTGGTATTGGTGCCGTCAAAACGAGTGACTTGAATTGCCACTTCATACATGACGCGTTGCAGCAACCCCGGCTTCGCTACACTGCATGCGGCGCCAGATATGAGCATTGTATTGACAGCACGACCGTCAAGATGACTTTTTTTAAAGATCAAAATCCTGTTTCGTAAAGAAAGCATACCCAGCTTCACTCATGTTGGTGATAGCTTAATTTGACGCAGTCGCGATGGATTCTTCTTCGACTGACTCATTCTCGAAATAGTTGACGTTTGCCGATCGCGACGATACCCGTTGCCGCGACTATTTTGCTTGTTCCTGCGCTTGTAAGACTGCTGAAACGCGTGCCTCAGTTGCTTGCAGTAAACACACTTTGATTTATTTGAAAGTTGATTATGGACGCGAGATGACTTATCAAATGCCGAACATTGTCAAATTCCATCGGCTCTAGCCAATTTTTCAATTATCTGGTCACATATTCTGGACCAGGACGAGGGGCTGTAGCGGTCGGTGATGATACCCACCCAAATGCGCGCGTTCAGAGTCGAGCGCCACAGTAATAGCCTCCGACAGATTGTTTTCCCGTCGGTATTGAACTTCTTCTTGAGTTCTTGTTCTAATCCTCGTTAAAATAGATGATTTGGTCTATTTCGGTCATGTCCTCAACTTGCGAAATAATTTGTCGAAATTTCGCAATGAAGTCCGTTAAGCCTTTGCAATTGGCTTGTTTTAGCCGATGCAGATCGTCTCGAAGACGTTGTTGCAGATCCGCAGGAACGAAGTTCTTTTCCCCTGCTAGGATCATCGACTGAGTGAATTTCTGATTGATGAAGCAAGAACCATTGTGCTGCTGGACCTCGCAATGATCTTCGTAGTACGACAAGTACTTGATGAGCCATTGCGTTTCCTTCCGCTTCGTACCGCGCGCAGTAGAATATTGTTGTACTTGCGCGTAATAAAGCCGAACCGACTCCTCGCTTCGTTCGCTATACGTTGGTATTCTAAGCGCGTCAACCTTTAGCCCACCTTCTTTTAAAGAATTGCCAATGTGTTGATTAGCTCTTGTTGTTGCTGTAGCATGTGCGTCATTTGCTGCATTAGCTCGGCGTTGGAGGGTTGCCAATAATGGAAGAAGGGTGTGTTCGCAAACTTAAAGATACTTAGTTATTATTTAAGTCTCTATAATTAAACTGATGATCCTTTAAAATGGTGCGCTGTGCTTCTTCGAAGAGCGCGTCTACTTCGTGTAGCAGAGCGGATAGGTGGACCCTTGCTTGGGCAGGCAGGCTTTCTCCTTGGTGATTTGTTTTGCTAAGCCATTTGCAATGCGCCGGATCTTTTGTGAAGCTGCAAGCAGATCGTTCGCAGTCTTTGCAGACTTATCACCAGATTCAAAGAGGAAAGCCTTACTGCAGTCGAATGGAATCTGAGTATTTGCCTTTCGCCTCTTGTTTTAGAACTCAACGACTTAATTAGCCCTTAGGCGTAATGCGTTAGAGATTCAACCTTATCCCAGATGGATTAATTGTCTCACAGAGTTGAGCCGGACCCAACCCTTCACACAGACTAAGAGACTATCTGCCAGGCAGACGCTTACTTTTACAGTAGATACTGAAGCCACACACTCAAAACTGCTACGCAGCGCTTCCAAAGGAATGGAGCAGTTAACTGCGAGCGGAAATTCCCACGCTACAAGCAGTACGTTATCGGCTGTGAGCGGAATTTCACGCTAGAAGCAGTGCCGGGCAATCCAACAAAGCGCAGTCCAACGAAGAGCGACGCGAACGACGAAGAAACGAGCGGAATGCGAAGACGCGAGCGGGTGGCGAAGAAGTGAGCTGACGGCGAAGAAGCGGGCGCACGGCGAAAAAGTGAGCGGACGGCAAAGAAACGAGCGGACGGCGAGGATGTGAGTGGACAGCGAAGAAGTGAGCAGATGGCGAAGAAGTGAGCAGACGGTGAAGAAGTGAGCAGATGGCGAAGAAGTGAGCAGACGGCGAAGAAGTGAGCAGATGGCGAAGAAGCGAGCGGACGGCGAAGAAGGGACCGGACGGCAAAGAAGGGAGCGGAAGACCAACAAGTGCTACCACTTGTAAGGAATGAGTGTAAATAACGACTGAAGTAAATTTTAATTTTACTGACTGATACTTTTGGTTCAGTCCTTAAGGTATAGCCTATCCTAAATCTAATTCTCACAAAGTATCACGGGTTGACCAATTATTTTTCAAGATACAAGCACACCAAGTTCACCATTGGACTCGGCATGCGGCACAAGTGGATACAGATCACGAAAAAGTGTTGTATATTAATGTGTTCATCGAAAGTGTTCGCTTTATGCATATGCGTATATGTATACATGAGAGCAAGGGTTTATATGGCACGCAAAAATAGTATGTTGAACATAACATACCCTGTAGCCCAATCGTGAAGGCATGGCAGTGCCATCCCTCGGGCACGGGTCCAACCCCAGCAACGACCTAAAGTATAGCCTAGGGTCTGGTGTTTGGGGCTCACCAGCACTGTCCTGCCAGATAGTGACGCCCTCTGTTTTTATAATGATTCACATCTATGAAAAAGGAGTGCGTCACATCAAAGGGAAAGGGGGCGCGTCGATACAGCCAGTTATTGGTTAGCTGGATTGAATGGTCAGTGAGCAATAAAAACTCAAACAGTTGAAAGAGATAAGCTAAAATACACTTACTTTTCGGTTTGCAATCCTCCATCTTCAAGCTAACAACCGAGAGGTCGCGGGTACGAACCCCGTCAATATCCGAAAGTTTAGCTTATAGGGGCTGGTAAAGGGCACCTTTCGCTAGGAATGATAACATTACTATTAAAAATAACCTACCTAATATCAGTGAAGGTGAGATGCCTCGATTACTTCACGTACGCTGACGTGTCGAGGGAGGTTACAAGTAGCTAAGAAGTCTTAGCTACAAGAGGTCGATACTAAGGCTTTAGTAAAGAGAGCAAGTAAACTGAATAATTATGTTAAGTTTCTACGTAAAGGTCTTCTACAACTGCATTTTAAATTAGGAACCGACTATGCATAGCGCTTACTTAAGCACCGCCCAATTTGTGTCTTGTAACGATTGACGGGTTGATTAAAGTCTAATCCCCTAATCAACATAGCAATTGGCTTGTTGCCACAATGTTGCCAAATTTGATAATAATAAAACTATTTAGAATCAATAAAGCATAATACTATTGTAGTTTCTTCTTTTTTTCCTCTTGAAAAAAATAATATTTGTTATTCCTCTTATAGGAAATGATATTAATGTGACAGGAACCCCGTTACAAAACTGATGGTTGGGGTTCATCAGCGCTATCCTGCCAAATAGTGGCATCCCCCATTTGTTTGCTGTGACACACAGCATAAGGAAGGAACGTGGTGTCAAATGAATGGTCGATGGAAACGAATGGTCAGCAACGTTTCGTGAGATTGAAAGTGCGTGAGATCGATTAACTCACAAATAACACGCTCAATGAATATATTCACTTTTGGTCCATCTTAGCACAAAGCGCGCAACTTTATTATGTACAACTTTTACATAGGTATTAAAGCAATTATGCTAAGATAGCGCAACCGCTACGACGCTCCTTCCATATATCGCAAGCTGGAACTTCTTTTCATCCAAAATTATACAGAAGGCCATGCAAAGAGCATAAACAAGACTGGCTTCGTACTTTTGTTAGCTTAGGTTTGTGTGGATAATTTTACTTGATGAAGACGGCTTTAAGTCGAGAATACACAACTGACTAAACAAAAACTAATATAAGGTCCTTAGTTCGCACACTACTGGCTACATCAAAGCCTTTTTCTCTAGAACCTATCCCGAAGGTTCTACAGTGTCATGAAGCTTATGACACGTTCATAAGCGATCAATTGGGTACTGAAAGACGAAAGCTGTAGTGGCTAGGCTGTATTGGAGGTCGTGATTATACAATCACCTGACCACATTTTCAGCCATGTGTAACATGATGAGCATCACCAATTGCTGCAGCACTTGAAACATTACAAGTTTCAGCAGACAGCCAAAAATTGTGAGTTTAGACTTTATTAGCAAATGAACCGATAGATAGACGAGACAACATTATACATTACTTGAGAATTATCTACAAGCAAGATGATGCATATAGCCCTTTGCTCCGAAATCATTCGAACCTGCTTTATATTCTTGAAGCACTTTGTTTGTTATTGTCAGGACCGGTCAACTCGCTGAGCCCATAACCACTCATTTCGATTTATCTTTTGAACCATTCATTTACTTTAATTCAAATTTACATATGCGCCATAATAAAAACAAGCAAAACGTTTGCGCAATTATGAGAGCCGCGATCATCGATTTCCCTTGGCTTGTACTCCAGCGCAACTATCTCACTTGCCCATTCATTACGGAAGAAATGAAAAACTTGATGTCGACGTGCTTCGTACGCGCATGGTAGACAGGATTCTTGGCCAGCACAACTACCTCACTTGCACAACCATTACGCAAGTATTCAAAAACTTGATGTCGATGTGCTTTGTACGCATATAGTATACAGGATTCTTGGTCAGCGCAAAACATCCTTGGTTGTATTGGGTGTCGTCGCCGTATCAATTTTGTTCTAAGTCCCTAATTAAATTACGAAGCCAGACTGCTCCTGGTTGCGCTGTACAATGTCGTGTAGTATATTTTCGTGTTCGATGTCGCATTGTCGGCTGGCACTTGGAATACCATGAGATCGTGCCGCCGTTCAGGAATTATACGTATCCTGCTGTTGAAAACCGCTTGTCTAGGTCGCCTGCCCAGTTTGCATCTGCGAATCGAATGAGCTCTCCCTTGTTGATGCCGCTAAACACAATACTCTGTAGTTGTCTTCAAGTACTTGAGAATGCACTTGGCCGCCGCCCAGTTTGATTTCCCGTAGCGCTCTCAGAACTTGGCAACTTTGCCAACCGCATGCGCGATTCTGGTCGTGTACAAGTCGCTATAGGCATCAATGCGCCCACCAGCTCGCTATACGGGATGTTCGGTACAAACGCTTCCTCTTTCACTAGTTTCGAGTTGCTTCCCGCTGATGTGTGCACGTCCTTGCAATTCTCGATACCGAACTTTCCGAGAGTCGTTTGATGTGTGCCTACTAGTTCACGTTGATCACATTAACGTCATGCTTGCGATGAATGTTGGTCTCCAGACAGTATTTGAAATTCCCAAGATTCTTGCTAAAAAAAAATGTCTGTGATGTTCTCCTTAGTCTTGTCGAACAGCATTTAGTCGTTCACGTAGATCACGATGATTTGTACCCGGCGCTTGACACTCGAATAAACATACACGAATCTGCTGCAGTTATCTTAAATCCTTGGCCCTCCAGATGCGAATCTACCTTGCTATTCTAATGCCACGCCGCTTGGTTGGTCTTGTACAGCGCTCCCTGCAGTAAACATCTCTTTGTCGGACTTCGTTTATCTTCAAAGCCGTCGGGTTGGTGCATGTAGATCTCCTCATCAACTTCACCATACAGGAATCGGTATCAACGTCGACATTTTCTGCCTCCATATCTTTAGCTGCTGCGATTGTCATTACCGCATTAATTGACTGTTTGTGATTTACTGGCGAAACGTCTCACCGAAGAGTCGATCGTAGGTCGCTGCGTCAATCCATTTTCAACTAATCACGCTTTTTCTTTAATTTTACAACCTTGCCACTTGGATCGCGCTTGATCCGGACTGCCCACTTGCGGCCTTCTCGTCCGTTGGAAAGTCCACTAGCGTCCACGAGCTGTGTTCGTTAAGGACTGAATTTCGCTCTCCCTCGCTCCAGCCATTGTCTTGTTCATACTTTTCAGCACTTCTTCATATGTTGACGATTGTTCCCCAACGTCATCCGCAACAAAATAGTAGTACAATTCGTCTTCTCTCTCGAAGTCGTCAAAATTTAAGTGACCGCGGTATATTTTGGATAACTCTTGTTCGTAGCGCACCACACCGCGTTTTCTTAGAATTAATCGCACCATCCACTCTTCTTCGCCGTCTCTTCCGGGCGTGCTTGATGCTAGTAGGAACCTGACTTTATAAAACTGGACTTGTTTTGGCTACCACGAATCGGATCACGGCAGGCTCTAAGTGGCGGATTCCGAAGCCTTTCATCATTTGCTAGAATCTCCACACCATTATCGTCAAGTGTCGACGTCTCTAAATTCTCTTCATCTTGAATGATGTCGATTATTCGCTCGTCTTCCTTTTTCATTCCATTCGAGATAAAATATTCAGCAAATGTCACGCTTTTTGAAACCATGATCGAGCGATCATCCGCGTTAAGTAATCGGTACGCCTTGTGATCCTTTGCGTAAGTCAAGAAATAACATCGCGCCCGAATTGTCCAGCTTCTTTCGTTCTTCTTTGTTGCGTGCGCGTAGCATTGCGAGCCAAACACGCGCATATGATCGATGCGCGGCTTTGGCTTGAACACCATCTCGTATGGACTTGAATTCTTGTTCGACGAGTTCGGAATCACATTCCAAATGTCTGCCGCCGTCATTAACGCTTCGCACCATAAGACTTGTCGACACCGCTATTCCTAAGCATGCAGCGCATCATCTCCACCACCTAGTTCGATTTATGCGCTCTGCCATGCCGTTCTGTTCAGTATTGAACGGAACCGTGGTCTCTTGCTTGATCTACTTTTCTTTGCTGAAATTCCATTGCCGCGTTTCTGTACTCGCCTTAATGCCACCTTGAATAACCTTGATATTAGTCCGAGACGCTATCTTGGTCTCCCGATAAGACGTTGCGAACGCGCTCATGACTTCACTCTTCTGTCGCAACTTATAAACCGGCTCTCCATCATGATGAAACTCACAATGTACTTGAAGCCGGATCTTGAAGCTGGAGTGATTAGTCAAAGCACGTCAGAGCACATGATACTGTCAAAACGCGCGCTCTCTCTGGTTCCCTTGTCTTCCCCGCTTGCCTTGAATGCTTTGCGTACTTGCTTGGATGTCGCGCATACGTCACATAAGACGTCGGTCTTCATTCCGCGCTCTTGATCCTTCCGTCCTTGATCATATCATTCATCGTCCCGTATGATGCGTGATCCAGTCTTCTGTGCTATAGCTCGCTCTCGTACGCAGCTACGTGGCACTTCGCACCAACCTCAACGTTGAGGTACATCAGGAAGCCCTGCTTCCTTCCAGTGACAACTGGTGCACCGCCTTATTTCACGACGCGCTCGTTGCGCGTGATCTTAACTGTCATTCCTGGCGCTTATGCAGCCGTCAGGGAGAATAAATTCTTTGATAGATCTTCAACATAGAAGGTGTTCTCGAGGCGAGCATCGATCCACGCATGCTCGGTTCAAACTTGTAGCTTCACGTTCCATTGCCGATGACCTTGAGCTTCACATTACTCTTCGCTTGATATACTGCGCACCTGGAACAATTCGTCATACTCCACAAAAGGATCCCGTCCTTGCACATATGTGCAGATGGGCCACTGTTCATAGCCCAGCAGCCGCTGGTCCTTCGCTGTCATTAAATGCGACGATGGTGTAGTTGTGTCCCGCTTCTCGTGTTTCTCTTGGTCCACGACTTGAACGACAATCTCTAGCATAGTGACCGACCTTGCCACAGCTGACGCACGCTCCTGACGGTCTTCTGGCACGCCGTTATTGCTGCTCCTTTGGGTGCAGCTGGTTGTTTCGCTTGCTTGCGCGAAGAGCCGTTGATTATTCTAACCATGCCGTGTCCTTGTGCCGCACTTTCTCAGCAATCAGCTTGCGCACGTGGTCGCTAAAATGAAAGCTTGACACCGACAGGCAGAAACGCCTGCTCTAAGTTCTCGTAGCTTGCATGCAGACTCCTCAGCATCACCGCTAACACGTCATCGTTACTTGGCTTGCAGTCAGCGCTAATCATCTTCATCCCTAGATCTTCAAGGTCCGTCACGTGGCCACTCATGCTTAAAGCTGTAAACTTGAACAAAGCAGACTTCTCCTTAAGCCAAAGTCGTTTCTCCATGTCTTGCGTGCGGGAAAAGTTTGCCAGCTCTTCCCACGCGTCTCCCGCCGTCGCCGCGTCGATAACATGCATAGACTGCGCGTCGCTCAAATTCAGCGCGATCGCGGCGTGCGCTTGCTGCTCCTTCACTGCATTCGGTGCGTCTCCACTGGAGACAACTCCTTCCAACCCATTAAACATGAGGTACATCTTATCGTTTAGCTCCACAGCTTAAAGTTCAAGCCGTCAAAAGTCTCAAGCTTGAAAGCGGAGTTGTTGTTTAGGCTCATAACCTGTTACATTAAATTATTATTTCTCTATAGACTTGAAGATGGACTTACGATCGGGATTGCAGACCGTAAAGTGAGTTGTATTTCTGAGTATATTTCTTTCCTGCAGTTTGAGTTTTATTTTTCACTGACCATTCAATCCAGCTAACTAGTCATTGCCTGTATCGACGGGCTCCCTATCCCTCTGATATGATCGCGCCTCTTTCTCTCGAAAGGTAGACCGGACAGTGCTTATAAATTTCAAGCACCAGAGCCGAAGGCTTAACTTTTTGTCGTTGCCGGATGGCACTGCCACGCCTTCACGATTGGGCTACATGGTATGGTATGTGGAACATACTATTTTTGCATGCCATATAAATTCATACTCTCATGTATACACATACGCATATGCATATTGCGCAACACTCTTGATTGACATATCAATATACAACATCGGTCAGTGCTGTCATATATTACCGACTGAGTTACAATGTGAGGGTCCGTCTTGATGCGGTGGTTGTGTACTGACATATCGACTCGGGGGTCACGGGTACGACCCCGCTCCAACAACAACAACCCAAAGCAGCACCCTTGGCACCCCGGGTACATTTGAGCACAAATAAGCCCGAGGGCTAAAATTAGAATCATAATTTAACAATTAAAAGAAAATTAGATTAAGAGTATGAGCTGTAAAATGTCTTAGCCAAACTTGAGTAGTTGTAGGGTTGTATTAACGATAATATATGACCAACGTTCGACTGAGCTACAATGTGATGAGAAATGCTAACACCTTGTTCTCTACTTTTCGTACAATAACGGTACAAAACTTAATCAAACTATGAATATCAACCTAAACGTTCCTACGTGTGCACCTAAGCATTACTTGAGTTGCACTTTTACCTTCTGCAACACTTAGCTGCAACATCAATAGTTGACAGTATGACCCAACAGTATTTCTTTATTCGAAATTGTCTATTCCACGATGACTTTATCGTACGTGCTTTGTTAATTCTTATTACATTGAAGAAATACCTTATGATGCCAAAAACTGATCTCTTAGTATACATTCTGTTGTACCCCATGGGAAGTACGCACGTACAAATTCCTCTAATAATTTTGCATCGACAGACCGACGATTATTTGATAGACAAAGAGAAGCACTTACGAAGCGCGTCTGCCTGCAGATGATCGAACGATTTCTTACCATTTTGACAAATGCGTCGTTAACGAATTAAAGAACCTTTACAGGGCATACACGGCGTGCGAGCAGTTGCATCAAAAGTCACACTCAAGATAAATCTTCGTGGATTTCGCAGAAGAATACCAAGCATGTAACGGGGTGTATCGTTACATGAAATTAACACTAAAAGGGTGTTAATTAATATATTATTTAAAAGGTAGATAATATTTGGAGGATATTACTTTATATAGTAATATTCAGAATTCTTATCCATAAATAGGTATAGGCCATTATATCTATTTATTCCGCAGACTAATCAGCTGCAGGAGTAATCAAAGAGAGTTACAGATAAGATAGAGGTAAGTATTCATTTACATGTTTAGTATTAGATTATAATTACTTAGCATTTACAAAGATAGAACAAGAGACACTTAATTATATTTAATACAATTTTCATTTTACCCTCTTAAGTCTAGTTGTCTTAAGAGAAGTCTTACTCTGCACGTACAGTGTACGTCACCTAACGTAAGGCACCACTCACAACTGAAGCAGTGTGAAGTGGACTTGTACTGAAACAGTACAAGTCGTAGTGCCCCGTTACACCTGGTAGCACTTTGTAGTCCGTCCAAGGACCACATTTCCCACATCTAACATGGACATGTTAGATGATAGTGGGAATACGCATCACGTTTCCCCTGAAAGCTACTCCTTTCTAAGTGATATAGAAAGGAGTGCGGTTGAACGAATGAGTTCGACCGTAGGAAACGATGCAATCCTGGCATTACTGTCCAACTTAGACAGAGATGCCCTCCATTCAACCGTCGCCAAGTTCATACAACATGAACTTGACGAGATGAAGGAAAAAGTAGCCTTGCTGAATCAGCAAGGCTCTCAACAGGCGGAACTGTTGAGATTACAACAGGTACAGACCCCTGTACCTGGGATGACGCAAACGCGTCGTCCCGAAACTCT
>NC_090619.1:1231047-1256668 GCF_004359215.1 Bremia lactucae
CTTCATGCGATGGAATTTAAAATGATGGATCTGACCAATCAACATCGTTTTAAAAATTAAGTGGTCACATAGCGACCACTCCATCCAATGACATTCAGAGTGATTGTCGTTTAAGGGAGGGATGATGTAACGGGGTGTATCGTTACATGAAATTAACACTTAAAGGTTGTTAATTAATATACTATCTAAAAGGTAGATAATATTTGGAGGATATTGCTTGATATAGTAATATTCAGAATTCTTATCCATAAATAGGTATAGGCTATTATATCTATTTATTTCGCAGACTAATCAGCTGCAGGAGTGATCAAAGAGAGTTACGGATAAGATAGAGATAAGAATTCATTTACATGTTTAGTATTAGATTATAATTAAGTTAGCATTTACAAAGATAGAACAAGAGACACTTAATTATATTTAATACAGTTTTCATTTTACCTCTTAAGTCTAGTTGTCTTAAGAGAAGTCTTCCTCTGCACGTACAGTGTACGTCACCTAACGTATGGCACCACTCACAACTGAAGCAGTGTGAAGTGGACTTGTACTGAAACAGTACAAGTCGTAGTGCCCCGTTACAAAGCAGGTGGCAAACAAAAATCAAAGACTTCATAAGAGTATATCTTGATGGCGGTTTCTGCAAAACTAATAGGGCCTTTTTAGTTTTATAAAGAAAATTCAACCTTATGCGTTGGCGGAGTAACTTTGCCAAGAAATATCAGTGGTACTCTTGAATTATAATTAGTTTTTTTTTGTCAAAGGGAGATTGAAAGACACTGAAAAAAGCCTTACAAGTTTAGCATTGGCCCTTCTGAGCGATGATTAATCAGTCAGAACGCTTTCAATTTCGTAATCGGATCTGCGTTTTTAAAGGTAGATGATGATAGATGTAACTCGTGACCACATGTGATTCTAGAAAAAATTAACTTCCCCAAACGACATCCAGGCCACGCTAGTAAGATATTGAACGTGAAGTTAGTTCTTGTCACTTACTCATTGCCGATATATAGTTTGCAGTATATATATGAAGCATCCGAAAGAACGTCAACTTGGCCATTAAACCTGTGAAACAAAAGACTAATAGCTGCATTCTACGCAAAATCGATTATGTGCGTTAAGTTTTGATCGGCAAGGAAAACAATTTTAAAGGTGCTTTATCGCGATGCCTATTGCATATGACAATCATCACAAATGAGTTCACGTTTCAGAATAAACTGCAATGCGGATAACGATCACAGAATGTCAAATGACTCGACATCTTGAGGCAGAGCCAGAAGAATAAAGATCCGCGTACTTGCATGAATTCTTTTCAAGTTCTCCAGTTCACATAGGCAGACAGACTACTGTATTTAAGTGTGTATTCACACATTGCAAAGAGCCGTTAAACCCATTATCTGAGAATATCTAATTTGATATCAGTTGTGAGACCCCTCACCGGGAATCGAACCCAAGGTCGCTCAAAAAAAAATTATAATCATACCACTTGACCACGAGGCCATCCCAGCTGTTAAAAATCGCTGCCATCTTACAGCACGTAGGAAAAAATGTGAGGCTTCTTAACACAGAACGTCGGAGCTGAATAAGCTGATGTACTTGATCGAATAGTGCCAGCTCGAACCATCTCTTTGGTCCAGGCTTGGATTGTTTGGCGTTGTTCGGCACATTGGCGCCATTGTTTGACTGAAATGGGCTGCGTGCCCTGTTTGAGGTGAATTGTTTTCATTGCTCGATTCCCTCACTTACTGGAGGAGTCCCATTCAAAAGCTCCGTGCGAAAAGCGGTATCCGCATACTTGCGTAGTGTTAAGTACGCTGGGTTACTCTGGAGAGCTTCCCATTCTTGACTCCTAAAGCATTCTGCTTTTTTCTGAGTCATGCGGATTTCCGACAAAGATGGTTTCGATATATTTGTCATGGCGCAGCATCTTCAGCATTTGCTAGGATGTAATAAGCCGCGTCGTACCATGTTGGCCCATATGGCCATGCTGCCGATAATGGTTGAAAATCTCGCGGCTCTGAGCTCCGCGAGCTACCCGTCGTCCATGTAGACATTGAAAAAAACGTTGTGTTTGGGCAGTCTTTGTTGAGCCCTGTCGGAGTTATTCACCTTGATGCAACGCGAAACTCTTCCGGTACTCCAGTCAACACTGGGTTTTGTTCGCGTAGCCACATCATACCCAAAATTACATCTTTGTTTTTAGGAACGGACATAGCTTGAAATGCTTCATATTTCATTGGTAATCCAGGTATCTGTAGGTACATTTCCATTAATCGTCGGGGTCGATGGACAACTTGGACATATCCAAGGTTGACTTGCATCATTTTTCCGTAATTGACCTCAAGCTTAAGCTTTCTCACCAACATTTCGGATATGCCGTTGAGGCTGCAGCCGTTGTCGATGAAAATAATGACGGGCCTTGCTTGAAACGCTGCCTTGAAAGCTTGGTATTTGGCTTTGAGGATTGCATAAAGTGCGCCACTGCTGTAACGATTTGACTCCTTATGTTTAGGAGCGCGGCATTGTGGAGAATTGTGGCAACTTTGCCACAATTATTGCAAGTAGCTTTTGTGGTCCATTCGTCATTTTTGTCAATTATCTTGTCCGGCCGATTTGATTTCTGGAATATATTATTGTCGGGGCGATGGACTGCTGTGGACGTGGATGTCTTTGACGGCTGTGTCGGTGTGCGAGGTGCTTTCCAGCGTAATGCGCAAACCCCAAATTGGATGTGATGTCGATAGCCTCTAGGAGCATTGCGGGCTTTCTTCCTTAATATTTTTAGCAGTTTCTTCGCGTAACCCATTTTGAAAGTATAAACGCTTCTCGAGGTCGCTAATGTCGAGCTCAGTTTGAGACGACAAGTCTTGAAACTTTGAGATGTATTCATGGATGCTTTCCTTTTGTATTAAGAGAAACATCCGCTCGCGAAGATCATATTCGAAGTCCGTAGGCCTAAAGCGTTCGCGTAGTTTATTCTTGAAGAGCGACTATGATTTGTGCATGTTCTTGCGCTCGCAGTCCGTTTAAAAGACACAATACCAATTTAATACGGACTTGCCGAAATTGCTTGAGATAAGTGTCACATAATCTGATGAACCTATTTTCATCAGTTGACTTTTACTGGCATAAAATTGCTCAGTAGCGAAGATCCATAATCAATTTATTCGCCGAATATTTCAAAGGGCTCACATCTCTATCGAGATGCACGATGCGATTGACGTACATCGAAGGGTCCTTCTTTCGTTGCTGCCCGCGGGATGCAATGAGATACTTAAGGGTTCAGTAGTTTGCTGCATTTGCGCTTGCATTTGCGCTTAAACGAGGTTTTAAAATCAATTGTTGTTGCTGTTGTGTGAGGTACACTAACAGCTGCTGCATGGACATTGAGTCCACTCTTGCAGGTGCATCTATAGTAGACGACGAACCGGCCTGTGTATCGGCACGATCATCGGTTGGCGTGTATGCATTGGCCTTTTTGAACGCGTTGTAGATCGCGAAGCTCCTTTGTTACTTGAAAAGCTTTTTCTGCTCTGCTGGCGAGGTCGAGGGGTTGGAGACAGGCACTCAGTTGTACGACCTCTTCTTAGTGCTGTGTATTGTCGTATATCAAAATCAAAGCAGAGCTTTAGAAGAAAAGAACTTATTAACTCTTAATGTCTAACTTCTCGTAACGATGGATAGTGTTGTCTAGCGACGCTTCCAGTGTCTCTTAATTTGTTCTGTTCGCATTTTGAGCAATTCAGTCGTTTCGTTTTTTAGCTGCGTTACGGGGCCGGGAGTCTTTACAATCCGAAATCTCGTTGCGAATGAGCTTGACAAGCTTTAAATTCATTGTCGGTGTTAGCTACAAATCACGTCGAAGTTTGTGAAGTGTTTTGTTATTCGACGACAGTGACTCTGTACTGTACTGAAAGGAATCTGTGAGCTCACGTCATTTGCGTTTTCCCATACAGTGTGCAACCAGAAACAAGCCAGTAGTACGAGCGCAAAACAATCTAATTCAAAGAGTTTTAGTTAGGTTTTAAGCTCCTAGTTATAAAGGAGTGATGGGATTTGCCGAAGCAAAAGCACAACACATCCAATGAATGAGACCCAACTGTATGTACCGCTTTGAGTGCAACCACACTAAATTGCCACCGAACGCTCAAGTTCGCTCGCTAAAAAGACATCCGTTTGTGACCTGACGCTCCCCACTATGTGGCTCAAAGCCGATATCAACAGGATAACTCGCTTTCTACTGTGTGGCCACGACTACCCTTGTCTTGAACTCTTAAGGACTCATCAAGAGCTATAATGTAACACTTAAACGTTTGAGGACGCTAGGTGGACTCTGATGGTAAAGCTTTGGCAGAGAGCGACCAAAAGAGAACGAGTTATTGTTTTGCTGTTAAAAGCAAATTAAGAAGTGATTAAATTAGCTGAGTGCTTACGGGTTGCCCTGTCGCCAACTAGATAATTTCTCAAACTATCTAGGTCCTATTTAAAGATCTATCATTCGCTAATCACATCTAATATCTACTCTACCAAACATTCTGTATATAAACCTCATAGTGTGGCTTACCCCATCTTGGAATATATTTCATACGGCATAAGTAAGTATTTTGAGTATATTTGAGCCAATCACATTTTAGGTATACCTTCCTTAAATTCTTAAACCTCGAATATTAATAGACAATTTTGCGTATGTATTTTTGTATTATGACGTAGTTGAAGTCACTGGTACTACTGCCATTGACACAACTACGTCACACTCAGAGGTTCGTAGAACCAAGTGGCAACTAGTGCCAAGACTTTATACCTTAGAACACATACGGATACAGCGAAAGCCTTAGGAAGGCACGGAATTGCTTTTAGACGAAAACGGAACCGAGCTTTATTTATGATTTAAGTAACATACGTTCCCTAATTACCTTGCTTTAGATTTGGCAACACCGAAGCGTACCCCGTTAAGCTCCCCCTTCATTATGTTGCCATTAAGTGACGACATTCATTTCCATTCCCTCTTTGAATTCAGAGGTCAGATAGTTAATTTTACGGTCGTATTAAATATGACATCTATCCACGAGTCACCGACGATAAGCTTCATCCTAGAAGATGATATTTACGTAAACTAGAATAGCCACACTCCTTCTGAGGAAAAGAATGAGGAATCCGAGCCCAATATGTTTAAGCGTGAAGACGGATTTCGGCGAGCCACGAATTCGCTCCCGAATAATTTACTCCATTGCGCATGACATTGGGCATAGGGCGTAACATCGTAATAAGTTCGCTCGATGCACAGCAAGAGCAAGATATTTTTAAGGATAAGAAGGCTTCTATCAGTAAGCTCGCGCCTTACAGTTCCCGCCTCTCTGCGTAGAAACGATGCTTACGGCAAGGTGGCCGTCACTCAGCTGCAGCACGATTGACGTCGCTCTCGAGGTCAGCACATTCTTTTGTCTGGAAAATATGAGCTCCGGCTTTTGGAAAGTATGAACACCACACGTCTATTTAAATTGAGTGTACATTATTTGGGAATAATTTCAGAGGAGCAATAAAAGAAAGCATTTATAAGCTTGGAGGTCAAGAAGAGGCGGAGATGGATACAGTGTTGCCGTTTTGGAAGAGATGGAAGGGCAAAATTCAAATGTAAGTTGAACTGGCGAATTTCACGTGGTGTAAGTATGAAAAGGCTCCCCGGCCTCGTGACAGCCTTTCATGTACGTGCCGAAATCTTACTGGCTAACAATGAGTCTAGCTCCCCAATAATAACACAGAGACATGCGGCGTGCTTCAACCGCTAATTCGGGTTAAACGACCTACTTAAGTGACATGTATAAGTAAGCTAAGTATCATGTAACGGGAAGATCCCATAACATCACCCACTCAAGCACCGTGAGTGCTCACAGAAAAAAATCAATAGTCGACGAAAGACAGGCACCCATGCAACGATGACGGAACGAGGTGTAAGTATCCAAGGAGCGCCGCAGAGGATTATCAGCGGCAGTGCATACGTCCACATAATGGACGTCGACATTCGACCATGGGCACTTAAAGACTTGTCCTGAGCGCATACTCTGGACTCTCCTACCACCATGCGGGATCATTTCCGGAGCTTACGCAGCCTGCGCGGAAAGATGATTGATGGCGGATACGATGCGCTATAGACGTTGTGGTGCGTACCCGGATGATATCCAGCGGGCGCAGCTTTGTCGGTTGGCTGGCCGACAGAGAAGATCTTCGCGCTGATCATTCTTTCATCGCCTTATGTGTGAAATAGCTTGGAACGTTTACCGCCTCTGCCTCGTCCACGTGTTCATCATGCTCCGTCATGCCTAGACCGACTAGGGCAGCTTCTAGAACTCAGATCGCTGAGCGACCGCAAAGCGAGATGAGCGGACTTGGGTCAGCAAGTACGAGCGTAGCCTTGGTGAGATAGAGGCCGCCAATATTCCTGACGGATCGTGTCGACTCCGCCGACAGCAAAGTTCGAGTCCGCCGGGTCATCGACAGGTCGTTGCGACTCACTCGCGTGAGGCGAAGACCGCATTCGCAACTCTTAGAGGGTTTCACTCGCCGGAACGTCGTCGTGACTTATCTTTGAGGCCTCAGCGACCGACAACGGTTTGGCTTCAAACTCTCGAACGACATCCGGAACATCGCGAAGAATAAGAGGAACGAAGTTCCAATGTATCTTTTTGGGAGGAATGCCTAACTGGCGAACCCGGTTGTGGCCGCGATTAGGATCGCGCGCTTCCCATGTACTATTCGACCAGACGCACTCGGTCGATTCGAGTGATCAACAAGTCGACCAACGATACAGTGGAATTTTCCCGCAGCATCCTTAAGGGGAGGTGGACCGCCGCGATGAAACTGCGTTCTTCCTGGTCGCCCAGGACGATGTGGACGCCGCGACGGATCGGACTGCTGACAGCCAGCTCGAAGCGGAGGAAGCGTCTCGGCGCGCTGCGCGAGTAGTGCAGATTGCACTGATATTCGTCAGTCGAATCGCGAGTTGCTCGAGCGTGTAAGGAAGCTGGAGCGCCACATCGTTGATCAACCGCAAGCTGGATAGCAGCCTCGCCCGATGTCGGCTCAGCGACGGGCTCGCCAAGATGGCCGCTCGGTTTACGCGCCATTGACACAGCGTCTGGGGAGACTCGGGAATCGTTGCTAGAATAAATCAGCCGCCCGACGTAGAGCGTAGGGTGCAGTCGCAGGGATGTAGATACGTCGATAGCGTAATCTTCCCATCCTTCTGCGTTCCTTTAAAAGTCCAATAAATCTTGGAGCAAGTTTATTCGCTCCGAAGTTCATCACTGTTGAATCCTTATGTCTTCGTCACACGATCTCCTGGCTAAAAATAACTCACGATCTTTTTTCCACGTTTATCTGTGTTCACTTATAATACCTGAATTGTATGCCCCACAAACCGGGTTATTGGCTGTCGTTGCCGCATAAAGTTGCTCGCAGCGACGTTATCGATCGGACGTGCTAATGGTCGCGCTGCGTAGTTAGCCGCGATAGGCGGTACCGGGGATGTTCAGCCCTCGATGACGGGTCAAATAATGTCTGCATCGCCAAGGGTGACACCACTTTGGGTGGCTTCGGAACGATTGCCGCAACTGCGACCGTATGACCACATTAGCGCTGGTCATGGCGTGAGCTGCACTCGATAATTTTGTATGCTCGACATCGACTACATCCTCCCCAGAGTGTACCACGAAACGCAGTGGGACAAACCGCGGCAAGAGGTCAGGCCGAAATGGTCGGTTTTTGTAGATGCATCATGAAAGGCCTATTTGCGCTTGATGCTCAACCGTTGTTGAGAGCGAGAATGCGAATCATTAACGTAGAAAGGCGTCAAATCATTGACGCGTGCTCAGCGTTGTTGAGCGCGAACTCAGCAAGCGGCAGAAAGAGCTCCGATTGGTAACCGATGTCGCATAGCTGCGATGAACTCTTCGAGAATGCGATTGACGCGTTCAGTTTGCCCATCGGTCTCCGCATAAGCCGTTGTCGACATCAGCACTATTGTTCAGAGAACCTCCAACAGTCTAGTCCAGAAGGAGGAAGTGAATCGTGGATCGCGGTCGGACACAATCGACTCTGGAAGATTATGATAACGGTATACTGCGTCGATGAATTGCATCGCGGTCTCAGTCGCGGTGATGTGCACCATAACAGAAATGAGACGACTCATTTTACTGAAGCGGCCGACATAACTAGGATGCCCGTGCGGCCTTTGTCGTCGGGTGAAATGCCAAAGATAAAGTCCATAGAAATAGATCGCCATGGCTCTGAGGCATTTGAAAGTGGTCACAGGGATCCTCCGACGAAGGCGACGGCTTCAAACGCTAACAATTATCAAAGGTCCGCACCCAATTACACACCCACTCATACAAGTGAGGCCAGTAAAAATTGCGCTAAAAAGCCGCGAAAGTCTTTTCGCAGCCCAGATGACCTCTAGCTGGGGGATCATGGAACTCGTAAATTATCTAAGCTAGTAAATCAGGATCATTAGCAAGCACCGTCCGTGGAGCATTGAAACGATCAATACTATACACCAGAAAGTCTCACTCTAAACTGTAATGTTTGATGTGATCACGCTCTAAACGGAAAGAGATCCAGCTGAAGAATCGTTGGGTGAGCGTAGATACGGGATATGTCAGCATAATCGGGTCATCATCGTGGGCCGCTGCAGTCTCATCGTGTGGAGGTAAAGCTCGAACGACTCGGGTTGAATGCAGTGAAACACACCGCGGACCTGTCGTCATCATCGTCGTCAGTATTCTGACGACACACGTCCAAGCGAGGATCGTAGTCTGGACGTCGCGACAGGGCATCACCAAGAATTTCTCTTGCCGGCTTGTAGTGAACGATGAAGTTGTACTCAGAGAAGAAAGAAAGCGAGCGAGCCAACCGTTGCGACAGATGAGGGCTTTTTGCTGCGATTCGCAATAACGCGTGATCAGTGTACAGTGCAAAGGTATTTTTTCGAGGAGATGCATACTGCATAGCCAAAAGTTTCTTGTCGTGGACGGAGTGGTTCTTCTCAATGGGCTCAGTTGTCGTGACTGATAACTCACGATTCGTTCATGGCCGTCGTCGTCAAATTGCATGAGTGCACAGCCGATAGCGAAATTGCTGGCATCGCATACAACTAAAACGGCTTTGCCTCATCTGGCAAAGTTAAGACTGGAGACGAAGCCAGGCTCCAGTCTTAACTTCTTTCCAGATTCAAATGCGGCCTAATGCTCAGGACGCTACGTCCACGTGGTGTCTTTCTAAAGGAGTGACAGTTGTGGTTGAAAAGATCCAGCGTACTCATTCGTACATAATTTGTCAGACTAAGCCATTGACGCAACTTTGCGGGGTTCGTAGGTGTTGGTGATAACCAGATAGATGAAATCTTTTCAGGATCGACAAGAACCTTGCTATACTCAAGAAGCAGCCGAGCCCCGTTTTTTTCGGCGCACAAAATAAACACTTCTTCAAATTCGCGTGAAGTTTGTTATTGCTTCGCGTGCCACCACCTCGGATGGTGACCCGCGTTTAATTATCGTGAACTTTCTTTAAAACTAAAATAGTTCTAAATGAATTTATGTCGCCGGTTCTCGGCGATCTTTGCGCGCGCTCCTTGACAGGAGCGAGTTACAACTTCATTCGCGCGTCGTGTCTATCGTAACTACCGACGACAACTACTTGGGCGTCTAAAAGAACTGCGCAAGCAGTGCTAAGAGGCTAATCACTCTCCATGCACTGCCCATGTCGTAGCCGCACGGTCCACCACGGTGACGTAGGCCAGTTTCCTGGAACGACCTAGTAGCATTTTACGCGACCTGAAGGCAGGTAAAGTTGATCAAGTGTGCTTGGTCACAGAGAGGGTCACGGACAGCATCTTCTCGCTTTAAGCGGACAAGTTACTTTTACGTCTCATGAGCGCTGAACCAAAGTCCGCGCGATCAAGGCGATTAAGGATTTCTTCGAGGGCCGCCGCAAAGCAGGCCATATGCGCGATAGTGTCTCGTCCCATTCGAGTCCCACCTTCTGTGCGACGAAGTCAGCTGGCGGATAGCGTATCGCCCACGACTTTCATAAGCTGAACAATGCCACTATCTCAGCGCAAACATCGATACACGGAAAGGTTTGGTGCTAAATTCTATGTCTGGGAGTGCCGTTCACAGTAAAATCGGTCAGACACATGGGTTTACCAGATTATAATGATATCAAGTGACATTCTTCCGACAGCGGTCAGTAATGTCACAGGGACTGAAGAATGCTCCCGCCCTACTTAATCGCATGGTGTTGCGTGTGCTGCGACCACTACGCGAGTTTGCGCCGAGCTACTTCGACAACGTTTTTGTTCATAGTCGTGCTATGGGCGATCCCAGTGAAGTTGATGTGCATTTTTGCACTTAGAACACGCATTGTAAGTGATGAGAGCGCTGGGTCTCGGAGTCCGAGACACCTGGACCAAGGTTCCAATCAGTAGGGTGCCCCGCACCTACTAGTCACTGTCGTCTCTTTGACAGTATAACAGGGTCAGAGACGAAATGGCCAGCTACGTCAAGGCTATTGACGGCGGAAGCTGGTGCGCGACACTCAGCGGAACCGTGGCATTGATTTCGGCAACGATAGCAAGTCAGGGAACGGTCATTCCTCGCAGTCTGTCGAACAGAAGTTGGACGATGTTGGTCTCTATCGGCTCTGGTCTCATGGTCGGTCTCTATCGGCTCTGGTCTCGATGTCGGTACTCCACTGGAACGGCGCTTCGTACGAAGATGCCACTATATTATTTTCGCGCAGCGCGAAGGCAAATACTTAAATGGAAGATGAATCTTCTCGTGTGAGGCAATAGCGCGTCATACCCTCACGCATGCCAAACACGAAGACGTAGACTTGGAATGCCATGTTAATGGGCTTCGTGACAATGCACGAAGTCGGGTGTCTTGTCTTTTAGACGTAGTCGCGCATGGACATCTTCCTTTGTAGGCGCGTGAAGCATTCAGCGCGCTCGCTGAATACATCTGGAGGCGGCTAAAAGGCGAGACAAACGTCGTTTAGAGCGGTCAGGGTCGGAAACGCCTACTCATTCATAACGAAATCTCAAAGAGCTCACTCCTTAGCCTTTTCAGATAACCGAGGGAGAATTTTTTTACCTTTGGTTTAGGCGACTCCATCAAGCGCGAGTCTGTCGCAATTTCGACCTCTCGAAACCATCGATTCAGGTAAGAGGGCCCTTTCCAACACCAGAATTGGTAGACCTTTCCATCTCCACCGACTCTTTCCGTGAAGATCGCCAGGCGGTTAATAATCGCCGATGAAAATCGCGAAGTCGCGGTCATGAACTTGTGGATGGCAAGTCGCTGTCGGTCCGGTGTCGCGGAGCTCATCAGCGACGTGACGACGACCCCTCTGGACAGCGGTGGAGATCTTGCCTCTTTATACTCGGGAGATGAAAGAAGGCCGTGTGATCCAGAGTCATGTTTAGAGGCGGCGACGGCGCTTAAATACTCATCTTAAACTTGGTCGTGGAAAGGAATACAAGTGCTACCAGGTGTAACGGACGTTATCTGGCTTACACGAGCACGCGGGAAGCGTAAAGTAAGTCCGTAATATATGAAAAATTTAACTCTGAAAACCTTAAGTATGAAAAGACTTCCCGACCTCATGGGAGTCTTCCATTTACTTGCCGACATCTTACTGGCTTAAAATTAGTCTGGTTTCCCATTAATAACACAGAAATATGCGACGTGCTATACCCGCTAATTCGGTATAGCAGGGACCCTATTTATCTAACATGTATAGTATCATGTAACGGGAAGAGCTCATTACACCATCTCAATTCCAGACATCATAGCTTTTTGGAGAATATTTGTAAGACCAAAGCAGCTCTACGTTGAACAATGTATGGGTATTTATTCTCGTTGTGCGCACGCTCTACTGTATACGGCCATGGTCGTGAACAGTCCTAAGATGCGAGGTCTTAACTTTGTTGGGAGATTGCCAAACAATTGGAAAGCTCTTTGCATTTAGCATAGTTCCATCACTTAAGCAATTATATAGTTTATCACCAATTATGTTATTATTTTTTATCATGAGCAAAAGCTGCTGCGTCACTTACGCGTCTAATGACTTGAATACGTTATTTAAAGAACTACACACAGCAAGTGTCGGTAGTTGGATGGGTGAGCCCAAAAACTCAAATGTAAGCTTTTAAAAGAATCAGAATAAATCCAGCGAACGGTCCGATGAAACGCGGCGTTAATTACGTAGTAGTACAAAAAAGCTTCCTTTTAGGTAGAGTAGCAGTACGTAATAGTACTTTTTCTACCACGCGACAAAGAGGAAGAAAGTGACACGGACACGGATTTTACGACCATGTTGGTCCGCGTAGAAATTTTGCTTGTCCTGTGCGCTTGCCATCGCGTGACGGACTTTTGGATTGATGGATGATTGCTCATCCACAAAGTGTTATGTCTCGTGCACGCTTTTAGCATCCAACTTGCCTGTGACCCCACCGGAAGATCGTTCGTAGGACGTAGCTGCAAATAACGAAGCGACATAATCGTTTAGATGCACATACATTTCGTGCCGTGACTCCACAACCGTCACCTATAAGTGTCGTGACCACTGCTAAACCGGCAGGGTCACCAGGACAAGTTTGCTGTAGACTGATGCCCCTCATGGGACATCGTCACTATAACTAACTGTGTACCAATTTTTTTAATCGCATCGAGCATAGCGAAGGCCCTCCCCCACTAAGACTCGGGCTGCGCACAAATGACTGGCGTCCGAGGACGGCGCAGTCCGCTTACATAAAACGGTGTCTCACCCGTACTGGCGTAGATACTATTATTAATAGCGAACTCCACGAAGGCCAATTGGTTGCTCTATTTTTTAGAAGTCGCTACCGTGCGAAATACATCCGCCACTTCCGACAATCAGTTAGGATCGGCACCGGCTTTTCAATGGCTCACTACTGGACGGCGCAGGCTTTATACGCAAAACTGTTCGCAGGAGCCAATACATTTGGCCACCCAACGATTTAAGTGGGTCCACCAAAATTCTCTGACACTCGTAAAAATGTCTTTTCACGGCCCACTCGATGGTGCATCATGAAGCTCGTGAAGTATATTCAACTTGAGATCTGTGCCATACGAACGTAAGTTCTCAAGTAATCAAAAGGTGACAGCTGATGCCATAACAGGGCATCACTGTAGCTGAACCGACTTGGCTTTGCCTTCAGGTGCGACGGAAGGGAGACCTTTCGTCCACCGAAGTGTTCCAACAGCAGGCGACAATGTTTGATCTGACTGTAGCTCTCCTTTATTTCGGATGCCAATGAGCTCGTCACGTGCTAGGCCTTGATGGCTATCAACGTTGACAACTCAACTTGTGCCTTAGCACGAGGCACACTTTCCTGGTGTCTTGCCTCAAAGTCTGGTCTGCGCAATAAAGCGTCAGCCGTGACATTCAATTTACCCGGTTTGCATTCAACTTTGAAATTAAACTCGGAGAAGAATGTAAGCCGCTTTGTCATTCTAGGCGAGAGGTGCAGTGAGTTTATTGCGGTCCACAGTGATGCCTGATCCCTATAAATTACAAATCGTTCGGTACTTAACAGGTGCATTTAAAACTTAACAAGAGCATACTCAATTAAAAGTAGCTCCTTGTCATGCATAGGGTTTTTCTGCTCGGCAGCTTCCAAAGTCGGGACTGGATAGAGATGACATGGTCAATGCCGTCATCATCCTTCTCCATTATCGGGCCGCTTGCAAGATTTCTTGCACCGCAGACGATGCTAAAGGGCTTATCTGTGCCTGGCAATGCCAAAACCGGTACCTGATCCAGAGATTGCTTCACTGATGTGAGAGCATCTACTTATTCTTTTGACCAAACCATTCTGCATCATTTTTAAGGAGGTCAGATAAGGGCTTAGTTCGCTCTGCATAATTCTTGCTGTACTTTTGCATGTAGTAAGCGCGCCCTAATAATTGGAGCAGATCTTCACATGACGTGGGATTGGCCATTCCTTTGCAAACTTTACCTTTTCTGGGTCTGCTCGTACACGATGTGTACCGACGTTGCAACCCAGAAATAGGTATCTCGGGGACCTCTATGACGCACTTATATAGGCTGACGATACAAATGGGCGTCAGACTGAGTCTTCAACACAGCGCCCAAATTACACTTTTGTTGCAACTGCCGTCGCCTGGTCACACAATACTCGGTGCCAGGTTCCAGGTCAATCTCATGCCTGATGCCCCTATTTGCCGGTCAGCAGCTCGGCTCATTATCTGAGAACCCATCCTTAGTTTCCGCAGAATTTTCTTAATGGGCTGTCCTTCAAGCTATAAAACTTCCTGACTTTACGCAACTTTTTTGGCATCCGAATGATGCCTCGACTTTCGCCATTGCGGGCGTCTTGTTTCGAAAGGATGGAGGGCTTGAGCATTTAAAAGCTTTTACCGGTCGAGAGATGAAATTAGCCGAGTTGAACTATCCTGTTCGGAATCATCTTTTGCTTTTTGCCCTTTCATCTACAAGAGCTACTCGCAATCATGCATGCTCTTAAGGTATGGCTATGTACCTTATGGATCGACCATTACGGTGGAAACTGATCACAAACGCATTGAAATGATCCTAACCCAGAAGACAACAAATCGGCGGGTTGCAGGATGGTTCAATGAGCTCGCAGAGTTTCAATTATTGTTCCTGTAGGCGGGCACGTCTTTTTGCGGCCACGCTCTACTTAAGCACACCACAGCGAGGAAGCGGTTAGACCGTCTTCTATTGCGTGCAGTAAGGAAGTTGTGGTCGGCGCGTTAGCGACCTCACCCAACGCACTAAGTACTCGTCACGGGAACGGTGATCCGACTCCTTGTGCACACTTACCAAGTAGGAAGTAGTTTTCAGACTGATATATATTTAGTCGTATTCAATAGAAATACATATTTTTACCAATCATAAAACGTCATCTCTGTAGATAACACTAATATGTATTGCAAACGTATGTTTCTAGATACCTCGCGTGACGAATGACGCTAGGCGTCATCCCTCCTAATGTGAATGCACCTATGTGCATCACAGACACATGGGTGGGTCACAATGTGAACCACACCATAGTGGTGGGTTTAATTTCTTTGTTTAAGTAACTCTTCAGTAAACAAAGTGTACTTATGGGTCCCAAGAGTCAAAACTCTTCGGGAACCTTTCCATTGGACGAGGATCTGATACTTTTGCCTCACGGAGCGGTGCATCAAACTCGTCCATGACACCGCCGAAAGGTCGGTCATAGGACGTAGTTTTATTGACCACTGCTAAAATGGCAGGGTCACTAGGGCAAGTTTCCGTCGTTAAAATGATACCCTCATGGGTCATCGTCATATTGACGAAACTTTGTCCCTCTTTCGTACCGAGCATAGTGAGGGGCCCTCCCCACTAAGACTCGGGCTGCGCACAAACGAGACTGGCGTCCGAGTTTGGCGCAGTCCGTTAATATAAAACGGTGTCTCACCCGTACTGGCGTGGACACTGTTATTTATAGCGAACTCCACAAAGGGCAATTGCTTGCTCCACTCTTTGGGAGTTGCTATAGTGCGTAAGACATCCGCCACGACCCGATTGGCACGTTCTGTTTGGCCATCGGTCTGGGGATGATCTGCGGTCGACATGTGGAGCTTGCTACCTAGCAGCTCGAACACATGTCGCCAAAAACCAGACGTAAAACGNTACGGGGTGCGTCTTCATATACGGGGGAAGGGTGAGCCTATAATTTAGGTCTCCAACCTCTTCAACCACCGTAAAGGGCCCAATGAAACGCGGCAACAACTTCGTAGTACCTCCAGGTAGTACAGAAATTGCATTTTTAGGTAGGGTAGCAGTACTTAATAGTACTTTTTCACCCACTCTAAAGCGTTCATTGTTTTTGCGACCATTTCGGTCCGCATATTCTTTTTGCTTGTCCTGTGCGCTTGCCATTGCGTCACGGACTTTACGTGTGATGGCTAATCGCTCATCCACAAAGCGTTGAGCCTCGCTCACGCTTTTAGCATCAAACTCGCCTATGATACCGCCAAGAGGTCGGTCATAAGGCGTAGTTTTATTGACCACTGCTAAACTGGCAGGGTCACTAGGGCAAGTTTCTGTCTTTGAGATGATACCCTCATGGGTCATCGTCATATTGACGAAACTATGTCCCTCTTTCGCACCGAGCATAGTGAGGGGCCCTCCCCCACTAAGACTCGGGCTGCGCACAAACGAGACTGGCGTCCGAGGATGGCGCAGTCCGTTAATATAAAACGGTGTCTCACCCGTACTGGCGTGGACACTGTTATTTATAGCGAACTCCACAAAGGGCAATTGCTTGCTCCACTCTTTGGGAGTTGCTATAGTGCGTAAGACATCCGCCACGACCCGATATGCACGTTCTGTTTGGCCATCGGTCTGGGGGTGATCTGCGGTCGACATGTGGAGCTTGCTACCAAGCAGCTCAAACACATGTCGCCAAAAACCAGACGTAAAACGTGGATCCCGGTCCGATACTATGGACTCGGGCATCCCGTGTAGTCGGTAAACATGAACCAAAAACAAGAGAGCTGCCTCCTTACCTGTGATCGATGTTTTACATGGTGCTAAATGCACCATTTTGCTCAGTCTGTCTACAAAGACGACGAGCCCCGTCCGACCCTTGTGGCCAGGCGGCATGCCAAACATGAAGTCCAGACTTACTGACTTCCAGCAGTTGGTTGTAATCGTAGCGGCTTCAGTGGCGCACTCGCAGGAGCACATCCTTTTCGTTGTCCTGCGTAGAGTTCGCAACTTTGCGTATACGCAAGTCTATCCATGGTAGGTGATTTTGGCAACCATAGGATGCCTAGGATGAGGTCATACGGACTTTCCATACCTAGCACTGTGAACTTTTTTTACAAGAGAAGTCACTAAAGCTGAAGGCGAGTTCAACCTGAACTCTCTCAGACTTAAACGAGCGCGCCGTTCGCTAAACGAACGGTCGCCTCTTCTCGCTTGCCATCCTGGCAAAGCGACTCAAATATCGCCGGTCTCTTTCTTAGAGCCGCGAGTTTTACAAAATTTTATGACACCCAAATCCACTAGGAGGGTCATCACCTGGTCATAGCCTCGTATTTGAGTGCTATAGACCAGCAGGATTAAGGTCCGAAATCGCGAGACCTCAGGAACTATGCTACCCATTTGTTCCACAACTCTGAACTTAGGGGTAGCTTTAAAGTCCGCGTCAGTAGGGCACTCGCCCCTACTGCGCTCCTGCATTTCCCGACCCCTCAGTGGTCGATGCAGAACTCATGTGTCTCGCACGCTGGTTCTTGCCATCGCCCTTTGGGAAGGGAGTCCTCTTGCTGGGCATCTTTGCCCCAGCAGAGACCCTGGCATAGCAGCGAGCCATCATATGGCCGCGCTTGCCGCATTTGTAACAGACAACGTCTGCATTGCCCAACTCCATGGGAGTGGCATCTGACCTCTCGGCCGACGGCTTATACCAAGCTGTCGCCGAGGCACTGTTGTAGGATTGCTCCTCAACCAAGGCAATTTGGATTCCCTCTTCTATCGTCGACGGCACCTTTCTGAAAAGGACCTGTCGCGATGGGCCATGCCGTAGTCCTTTCATAAATGTGGCACCTTAATGTGCTCCGGAATCGGACCTATGGTAATGGATGCCGACAGCGAGCGCATCTCTTGCACATACTCTTGCAGAGATCGCTTCGCCTGTCGTGCCCCAAAGAAGCGCGCCTGAAGCAACACTTCGTTGTTCGGTGGCTGGTAGATGGCGTGAATCTTTTCCATGAAGATCGCCCATGTGAAGAACGCCTTTCCGTCCGCCAAAAGCGCCGATTAAGCCCACTCTGAGGCGTCACCGCGCAGGTGCGACATGGCGTACGACACCATCTGGTTGTCGTCCTCGATGAGCTGCGCGACACTGTATTGATCCACGGCTAACAGCCAGTGGACAATCGTGTGCGCCGCAGTTCCATCGAACTTGGCCGGGTCCATCCAAATGGGCCTTGACTGATGCAGCCGGTCAGAGAGCATATCAACAGTCCTGTTGAGAGCCTTGCTCCTAGCCTGCTCATGCCTCAGCTCATTCTGAGTCTGAGGGACGGACTCCGCCGCAGCATGGCTTTGTGCCTCGGACGCGGTTCTCCGCTGTCCGAGCATGAATGCCTCAAACTGCTCCAACTTAGCAACATGTTGCTCAGGGGAAATTTCCAAGAGCCTGGCCAGGGACTGCTCACCAAGTCCCTGCGCCCAGTGTCCTGCCACCTCCCGATGACATTTGGAGAGGTGGGGGGAAACGCGCGCAATCGATATTGAGGCTCATCCTCACGTACACACGCAGAGATGTGGGTCGTGGGAAGGAGCGTTTTCTGTCAACACAAAACGGAGAGGACTATAAGTAGACTCTTTTACCTACACGGACAGGGTTCCTTTTTAAAGAGGACGGGCCTTCTAACGAGGTGTTCGTGGCCGTAAAAGACGAAATTGCGGAGTATCTTTCGAACTCCCAGCATTTCACAGGTAACTTCAGATGCAGTCACGGAGTCCGCTTCCATTGTTGTGCTACCAAGTGTAGGCGGGCACGTCGTAATGCGGCCACGCTCTACTTAGACACACACCCTAGCACAGCGAGGAAGCGTTTTAACCAGCTTATCTTGCGTGCAGTGAGGTAGTTGTTGTGGGCGCATTAGCGACCTCACCCAACGCACTAAGTACTCTGGGTAAGTGTCGTCACGGGAGCGGAAATCCGGCTCCTCGTGCGCACTTACTAAGAAGACAGTATTGATTTATATTAAATCGCAATAAATCATAATTTATCTATTTTTACCAATCAAAAGGTCGTCTCTATAGATAACACTAATATGTATTGCGAGCGTATCTTTCTAGATACCTCGCGTAACGGATGACGCTAGGCGTCATCCCTCCTAATCATCTGACCTCCTTAAAAAGGACGCAGAATGGGTTTGGTTAAAAGAACAAGGTAATGCGGTCACATCAGTGAAGCAATTTCTTGTAGAGGCACCGGTCTTGGCATTGCCAGACGCGGATAAGCCCTTTAGCGTCGTCTGCGATGCAAGTAATTTTGCAATCGGCAGCGCGCTCATGCAGAAGGATGACGACGGCGTTGACCGCGTCATCTCTTATTAGTCCCGGCTTTTAAAAGCCGCGGAACTGAATTACCCCGTGCATGACAAAGAGCTACTTTCAATAAAGTATGCTCTTGTCAAGTTTTTTGTGCACCTTCTGGGCACCGAACCATTTGTGGTTTATACGGAACACGCATCACTGCGGACCGCAATAAATTCACCGCACCTCTCGCTTAGAATAGCAAGATGGCTTACATTCTTCTCTGAATTTAACTGTCGCTAAAGCGATTTAGCTTAGCTTTCAGGTGCGACGGAAGGGTAACCTTTCGCCCACCAAAGTGATCAAGCAGAAGGCGACAATGGTCGTCCTGACTGTAGCTCCCTTTTATTTCAGAGGCTAATGAGCTCGTCACGTGGTATGCCTTCATGGCGGCCAACGTTGACGGCTGAAATTGTACTTAAGCACTAGACACACTTTTCTAATGTCTCACCTCGAAGTCTGGTCTGCGCGATAAAACGTCAGCCAAGACATTCGACTTACCCGGATTATATTCAACTTTGAAAACCTGGAGGTACTACGAAGTTGTTGCCTCGTTTCGTTGGGCCCTTTACGGTGGTCGTAAAGGTTGGAGACCTAAATTATAGACCCACCCTTCCCCCGTATATCAAGACGCACCCCGTATTTTAAATGGGTCGTCCGAAACAGTATGTAGGCCCAAATAGGTTACATATGTAACGGGGTGTATCGTTACATGAAATTAACAATAAAAGATTGTTAATTAATATTATCCAAAAGGCAGATAATATTTGGAGGAAATTACTTTAAATAGTAATTTCCTGAATTCTTATCCATAAATAGGTATAGACCATTATGTCTATTTATTCCGCAGACTAATCAGCTGTAGAAGTAATCAAAGAGAGTTACGAGATAAGATAGATAAGAATTCATTTACATGTTTAGTATTAGTTTATAGTTAAGACAACATTTACAAAGATAGATTAAGAGATACTTAATTTTATTAATACAGATTTCCTTTAACCCTCTTCAAGCTAGTTGCCTTAAAGAGAAGTCTTTCTCTGCATGTACCAGTGTACGTGAAATAACGTAGGGCACTCGCAAATGAAGCAGTGCGAGTGGACTTGTTCTGAAGCAGTACAAGTCGTAGTGCCCCGTTACACGTCGGGCACGAAATTGATCTCGAACCTGGCACCAAGTATTTTGTGACCAGACAATGGCCGTTGCCGAAAGAACAAGTCGAATATATGGATGAGTTCTTCGACAGAGCAAATCGCCTCACTGCAGCCCGACCTTTTGTGTGCGTAAAGCCACAGGTGGATCGCGCATTCATGCTTACAATAAGCTGAACACAGCGACCACACCGACGCAATCGCCAATCCCAAGGAAAGATGTTATGATGAATTCCATGGGATGTCAGCCATTTTTTCCGCGTTGAATTTTAAAGATGGCTACTATTAGGTACTCACGAGAGAGTCTGACGTAGCCAAAACTGCAGTAAGCACCCCAAGCGATATGCTTTAGAAGTGGCTTGTGATGCCCAAGGTTTGAAAAACAAACCGGCGACATTAAACCGAGTGGTGGCTCACGTGATGCGTCAGCACCGTGCCTACGCGCCCCCAATATTTTGACGATGAATTCGGGCATAGAAGAGCCGGGGACGGTTTGACCGAAATAGAGTCATTTAGACGCTGTTGCCCCAGACTTCGGGTGACGCTGAATTGTACGCCAACTCGCAAAAGTGCGTCATTGGGGTCCCCGAGATACCTGTGCTGGGCTGCATCGTAGGTACACATGGTGTACGAGCAGACCCAGACTGAATACAATCAGCAAAGGAATGACCAATCCCACGACACGTGAAGGATTTGCGCCAATTCCGAGAGCTCACTAATTATTTGCATAAATATAGCAAGAATTATGCTGAGCGATTAAGCCTTGTCTGATCTCCTTGAAAAGGACGCATAATGCGTTTCCTCAAAAGAACGAGAAATGCTTTCACACCAGTGAATCAGTCTCTTGTTGATGCACCGGTCTTAGCATTGCCAGACGCGGATAAGCCCTTTAGCGTCGTCTGCGATGCAAGTAATTTTGCAATCGGCAGCGCGCTCATGCAGAAGGATGACGACGGCGTTGACCGTGTCATCTCTTATCAGTCCCGGCTTTTAAAAGCCGCGGAACTGAATTACCCCGTGCATGACAAAGAGCTACTTTCAATAAAGTATGCTCTTGTCAAGTTTCTTGTGCACCTACTGGGCACCGAACCATTTGAGGTTTATACGGAACACGCATCACTGCGGACCGCAATAAATTCACCGCACCTCTCGCCTAGAATAGCAAGATGGCTTACATTCTTCTCTGAATTTAACTGTCGCTAAAGCGATTTAGCTTAGCTTTCAGGTGCGACGGAAGGGTAACCTTTCGCCCACCAAAGTGATCAAGCAGAAGGCGACAATGGTCGTCCTGACTGTAGCTCCCTTTTATTTCAGAGGCTAATGAGCTCGTCACGTGGTATGCCTTCATGGCGGCCAACGTTGACGGCTGAAATTGTACTTAAGCACTAGACACACTTTTCTAATGTCTCACCTCGAAGTCTGGTCTGCGCGATAAAACGTCAGCCAAGACATTCGACTTACCCGGATTATATTCAACTTTGAAAACCTGGAGGTACTACGAAGTTGTTGCCTCGTTTCGTTGGGCCCTTTACGGTGGTCGTAAAGGTTGGAGACCTAAATTATAGACCCACCCTTCCCCCGTATATCAAGACGCACCCCGTATTTTAAATGGGTCGTCCGAAACAGTATGTAGGCCCAAATAGGTTACATACCCCCATCCGTCTAAGGAGACCGATGGTGACGCCGACTGTGAGTCGAGTGTCGTTTGGGTGAGGGAGACGGATAAGGCGAAAAGTTATCAGCCGACCGACTCCTCCCACCACGAACAGACTTCGGAGAGCGAGGGACATCACGCGAGTAACGCGGATCCCTCAGCATTATCCTCCCAAAGAGGTCCAAGCGAGTCTTCAGGCATTCATAACCCTGACGAGCCTTCGCTCGTCTACAGTTGATTAGTCTGCGGGATAAATAGATATAATGGTCTATACCTATTTATGGATAAGATTTCTGAACATTACTATATAAAGTAATATCCTCCAAATATTATGCACCTTTTAGATAATATATTGATTAACAACCTGTTAATTTCATGTAACGATACACCCCGTTACAATATTGGTTTGTCGAAGACTCAGCGATATGGCAATATTTCATAGCCCGCATTCGAAGCGTGGTTGGCGCTACAGGTGTCTGGAGGATGTCGTATAGGCAAGCTCTGAACAGGCTGGATAGAAAGATGCATGTAGCTGCCGCGTGTACTATATACAAATTATGTTCAAGATTGTCTTAGGCTCAAACTACTCAATACATTTTGCGATACAGAGATTCCTGGTGGCAGCGTGCTTCTAAATAAGCTGCGTGGGCTGTCGCATCAGGTTGTGACAATTCCAGGCATGATATCTCAGTTGGAAACATTTTCGACTCGTTAAGCGTGTGAAGGTTTAAGTACGTGCCAATGAGCACAGCAAGACCACGTGATGTGCTTTCAATAGCTCCTGCTTCAAGAATAACCTTCTTTCCCAAACAGTCGGCAATCATTTGACGCCAAACTCGTGACGACGTAAGTGCAGTCCCACTCACGACAATGGCTGCATCACGATCAGCAGAAAACGCTACTCGATGCGAATTAGTCGGCCAAATGTAAAGGAGGAAAACTCAAGGAGATTGCAAGGTATTGCGCTTACCAAGAAGTGAAAAAAGAAGGCTAATACGGAGAGCAATTGACTCCATTCCAGCACGCAAAATTTCAATTGGGGTTGTCCGCTTGGTAATGCCGCTTATAGCACAGGTTGCACTTTCTGACCAACCTGGAGTACGTTCACCACTCAGGAAAGGTAGCACGGTGAGACCATGCTTCGTCGGGGAAAGCTTGTCTAGTTGAGACGCTATATCTGCCAAGGTATCCGATAATATATGAGCAAATACACATTTAAGCCAAAATTGTTTAAGTGCAAACCCTCATCACTGAGACGAAGCCTCTCGCAAAAAAACTTGTACATCGATCCACCATCACTTAATGCTCCACCGAGAAGAACATGGTCTTTTCCAAAACGGTAGCACCAAAGACCATTGGGAACCTTTGAAGTTTTCATGACGTCCAAGCTTAATACTACTCGAATCGCAGCACTAGTGCCGATCGTCACAGCAATGCGTCTGTTTGAAGATTAAACGAAACTTAGATTAAACACAAACTCTCCTATGTCATTACTTACGAAGAATCAACGCACTTAGATCCAATGTTGGCCGCAGCCCCGTCAGAGACACCAAGGAAAAGTGGTACATTTCTCAATTCAGGCCAATGCCTTGTATAAATTGCATTAAGCCCCATAAATGGTACCGAGGAGTCTGCAAGCAGAGGCATTTTTGTCATTTCCATACCAATTAGTTCAAGCAGTTTTGCATCCCATTGACAGCGTCTAAAATCGAGCAGTCCCATCCACGAGGCCTCAGACAAGCTTATCGGCAGAAAATTTCTGCGCTGCGACGGCGTCGTCCACTTCCCAATTATGTAGCCTGAGATAGTCTGCCACTTAGCAATACGCTCGACCACAGCCGGTTCTTCCTCTAGGAGGCGCAGAAAAGTGGCAGGCGCATATGCTTGATGAATCACCGTTCCTGTGCGATTGCAGGTATCTTCTAGCTCTCCACATTCTGCCAACCTTTCTCGCAGCACTTTGGACCACTTCGCCGTCGCCTTTCTTTTCCCTGCATACTTTGAGACGAAACGAGAGAAAATCGCTTGCCTTTACAGATGAAGATATAGTTTTATTTTGCTGCATCTTACCGTGTAAACGGGTGTTACTGCATTGCCCTTGGCATCTAAACCTATCACATTCATAGCGAAAGTGCTGAACCCCACGCCCATCACTTTCTGCGAGAGCCCCGTAGCGCGGAGAAAGTCCATCATTTGGTCCATCAATTTCTCTACTAATGCCTCAATCTTGACGATGTCTGCCTCGCCATTATCATCGATGGAGCTTAAGTGTTGCTGTTGTAGCGATTCATCTATGAAGACCCATTGAGCCTTAGAGACGAGAGCGAAGCAGCTTGCGCGGATCGAAGAGCTCCCCACATCAAATATGATGACAATAGGAAGACCCTGGTAATACTTCAGCTTTGCGAAGCCAAGAAGGATTTTTTTACGCTGCTGAATATGATAATTATAGAGCCAAGCGCCGGCTGCTAAAGACGCCGCCAGCAGCGGAACGAAGGAGTTCATGATTTTGAGGTATCTTTAATTCTTAAATTGTAAGATTACAAATTAATATCTGACAACCAACATTTAATAACCGAGTTGTTACCGGAAAATTGTCAAATCTCGATCAAATATGTACACTTGCAATTACAAATCAATTGCTTCTGGTTATCCTACCATTAACACAACTACCTCCTTTCAAGAAGACGGCCATTTCTTAAACTGCTTTGGTCGTCTCTTGTTGTTCCAGTAGAGGTCAATTAGTCCTGGAATCTGCGTTAGATTCTCCACGGGCTCTAAAGTTTCGTCATCTTTCGATTTGCCGAGCCACCATATCATGTACTGTGGCTTTCCCTTGTACTTGCGATGATTGATGACTGCTTCACAAGTTGTCCTCCGTTTCCATCGGCTAAGACAACCTTGTGCACAAGCTGCTTTCGTTTTGGGCCTTTACGATACTGTTTTAGCAAAGACAGGTAAACAATGGATGCAACTTTAATCCTTTCGATATTCCTAACTCTTAGGAATCTTTCGAAATTTTCTTCAACACGGAAACAGTCCAATGTATCGTGGGGCCAGTTTCTTCGACTGTGCGGATCCTGTAACGGGGCTCTACGACTTGTACTGTTTCAGTACAAGTCCACTTCACACTGCTTCAGTTGTGAGTGGTGCCTTTCGTTAGGTGACGTGCACTGTACGTGCAGAGGAAGACTTCTCTTAAGACAAGTTAACTTAAGAGGGTAAAATGAAAACTGTATGATTATAGTTAAGTGTATCTTAATCTATCTTTGTAAATGCTGACTTAACTATAACCTTATACTAAACATGTAAATGAATTCTTATCTCTATCTTATCTTGTAACTCTCTTTGATTACTTCTACAGCTGATTAGTCTGCGGAATAAATAGACATAATGGCCTATACCTATTTATGGATAAGAATTCAGGATATTACTATATAAAGTAATATCCTCCAAATATTATCTACCTTTTAGATAATATATTAATTAACAACCTTTAAGTGTTAATTTCATGTAACGATACACCCCGTTACATCACCCCTCCCTTAAACGACAATCACTCTGAATGTCATTAGATGGAGTGGTCGCTAAATGACCACTTAATTTTTAAAATGTTTTTGATTGGTCAGATCCATCATTTTAAATTCCATCGCATGAAGGAACAATTCATGCGGGGTGA
>NC_090619.1:1262431-1266703 GCF_004359215.1 Bremia lactucae
AGAGTTTCGGGACGACGCGTTTGCGTCATCCCAGGTACAGGGGTCTGTACCTGTTGTAATCTCAACAGTTCCGCCTGTTGAGAGCCTTGCTGATTCAGCAAGGCTACTTTTTCCTTCATCTCGTCAAGTTCATGTTGTATGAACTTGGCGACGGTTGAATGGAGGGCATCTCTGTCTAAGTTGGACAGCAATGCCAGGATTGCATCGTTTCCTACGGTCGAACTCATTCGTTCAACCGCACTCCTTTCTATGTCACTTAGAAAGGAGTAGCTTTCAGGGGAAACGTGATGCGTATTCCCACTACCATCTAACATGTCCTTGTTAAATTGGGAAATGTGGTCCTTGGACGGACTACAAAGTGCTACCAGGTGTAACGGGTCACTACGACTTGTACTGTTTCAGTACAAGTCCACTTCACACTGCTTCAATTGTGAGTGGTGCCTTTCGTTAGGTGACGTGCACTGTACGTGCAGAGGAAGACTTCTCTTAAGACAGCTAGCTTAAGAGGGTAAAATGAAAACTGTATGATTATAGTTAAGTGTCTCTTAATCTATCTTTGTAAATGCTGACTAAACTATAACCTAATACTAAACATGTAAATGAATTTTTATCTCTATCTTATCTTGTAACTTTCTTTGATAACTTCTACAGCTGATTAGTCTGCGGAATAAATAGACATAATGGCCTATACCTATTTATGGATAAGAATTCAGGATATTACTATATAAAGTAATATCCTCCAAATATTATCTACCTTTTAGATAATATATTAATTAACAACCTTTAAGTGTTAATTTCACATATTTCACATATCTCATCTGACAGATGGCCAGGTTTTTGCCGTCCAAAAGCACTAAGTCGTTGAGTTCGAAGTTCTGCACAAGTTTGTTCTTGTCGTAGTAAAACTTCATGCGTTCATGCGCTTCACTCATTCTGTCTTGTGCGGCCTTTAAAAGAGTTTCTTGTCGAATTAAAATATCTTGCGCGTTTTCGTCCAATTTTTGAGCTCAGGATCCGATACCACATCATCTGGCATATTGGGTACATAACCCAAATCGGCTTCGATGGGTGACATTCCAATCGTAGAATGTACTCGTCGGTTGTAGGCAATTTCTGCCACGTGCAGATAGCTGTCCCAGTTATTTTGGGCTGGATTAACGACGCCTCGAAGATAGTGACGGATAAAACAATTCGTTCTTTCAGTTTGACCGTCAGTGTGAAGTCGAAACGCGGATGACAGGTTGTGTTGCGTCCCAAGCGCACTCACAATACTCTGCCATACCTTAGACGTAAATTTTGGAGTCGCGATTTGATGTAATGGTTTTTGGTAGGCCATGGTCCTTCACATAGTTCTTCATGAACTCGTTGGCGATCTCGGTTGCTTGTCGGTTGTTTTTATAGCAATAAATTTTGCTCGCTTTGTGATGCGATCAACAATTACCATAATTGCATTGTTCCATTCAGCACTGGTTGGAAAGTGACAAGACGAAGTCCATCGAAATGTAGGTCCGTCGACCGGCAGGTATGTCTAACGGTTGCAGTAGTCCTGGCGTTTTTTTTTAGCCTTGCCTTATTGCGCTGGCACATCTCGCATGTATTGACATTTCGCTGGATTAACTTCATCTTCTTTGGCCAGTACAATCGCTCACGTACTGCCAAGTAGGTTCTGTAACACCCAGAATGGTCTGCCGCAACTGCATCGTGATTCTCACATAAAACTCGGTTCTTGAGACCTTCGCCATCAGGAATGTTCAAGTGTGGAGTCTCGTCTTCTCCAGTCTGGTAGTACAGCGTACAATCTTGTAAGGAATGCTTGGAAACTGTATCACCTTGTTTAAGCTTTTAATTATCCACTGTAGCTCCTTGTTCCACAGATACATCGATTTGCTGTTTGAGCGACCGTCACCTTGTTCGGGACAATAGTTGCCACAATTTCACGATTCTGAGCAGTATCCAGTAGCGCTTGCAAGCTGACTTGGGCAGCGTTCCGCTCGAACTCCGAATTTCGTGATATTGCATCAGCGACTGTGTTGGTTTCACCGAGAATCCACTTGAACTGTAACGGGCTCAGGCCCCAATATTACACAGCTCCCGTTAAGAACACTTTGTGTACTTAAGGGGATGGCCAATTACTTGAAAAAAGTAATTAGACCCACCACTTGGGTGTGGTTCACATTATGACCCACCCTTGTGTATGTGATGCACATAGGTGCATTCACATCAGGAGGGATGACGGCTAGCGTCATCCGTTGCGCGAGGTATCTAGAAAGAAACGCTCGCAATACATAATGGTGTTATCTAAAAATATGACATGTTATGATTGGTAAAAATAGGGAGTTCTATTGAATACGTTTAAATAAATCAGTCTGAAAACTACTTTCTACTTAGCAAGTGCGCACAAGGAGTCGGATCACCGCTCCCGTGACGACACTTACCCAGAGTACTTAGTGCGTTCGGTGAGGTCGCTAAGGCGCCAACCACATCTACTTCACTGCACGCAAGAGAAAACGGTCAAACGCTTCCTCGCTGTGCTAGGGTGTGTGCTTAAAGAGAGCGTGGCCGCACTACGACGTGCCCGCCTACGTTTGGTAGCACGACAATGAAAGCGGACTTTGTGACTGTATATGAAGTTGCCTATAAAATGCTAAGACTTCAATAGATACTCCACATTTTCGTCTTTGACAGCCACGAACACCTAATTCGAAGACCTGTTTTCTTTAAAAAGGAACCCAGTCCGTGTGGTAAAAGAGTCCTCTCCGATTTGCATTGACAGAAAACGCCCATTCCCACGACCCGCATCTCTACGTGTGTACGTGAGGATGAGCCTCAATATCGATTGCGCGCGTTTCCCCCCACCTCTCCAAATGTCATCGGGAGGTGGCAGGACACTGGGCGCAGGGACTTGGTGAGCAGTCCCTGGCCAGGCTCTTGGAAATTTCTCCTGAGCAACATGTTGCTCAGTTGGTGTATTTTGAGGCATTCGTGCTCGGACAGCGGAGAGCCGCGTCCGAGGCACAGAGCCATGCTGCGGCGGAGTCCGTCACTCAGACTCAGGATGAGCTGAGACATGAGCAGGCTTGGAGCGAGGCTCTCAACAAGACTGCTGAGATGCTCTCTGACCGGCCGCATCAGCCGAGGCCCATTCGGAGGGCCGCCCAAGTTAGATGGAATTGCAGCGCACACGATTGTCCACTGGCTGTTAGCCGTGGAGCAATGCGTGTCGCGCAGCTCATCGAGGACGACAGCTGGATGGTGTCGTACGCCATGTCGCACCTGCGCGGTAAGGCCTCGAGTGGGCTTACTCGGCGCTTATCGCGGACGTTAAGGCGCTCCCTACATGGGTGATCTTTAAGACAAGGATTTGCTCAATGTACCAGCGGCCGAACAACAAAGTGTTGCTCAGGTGCGCTTCTTTGGAGCGCGACAAGTGAATCGAACTCTGCAAGAGTATGTGCAGGAGATGCGCTCACTGTCGGCGTCCATTACCGTAGCTTCGATTCCGGATCCCATTAAAGTACCCACGTTTATGAACGGACTAAGGCATGGACCATCGCGACAAGCCCTTTTCAGAAAGGTGCCATCGACGATGGAAGAGGGAATCCAAATTGCCTTGGTTGAGGAGCAATCCTACAACAGTGCCTCGGCGACAGCTTGGTATAAGCCGTCGGCCGAGAGGTCAGATGTCACTCCCATGGAGTTGGGCAATGCAGACGTTGTCTGTTTTAAATGCGGCAAGCGCGGCCATATGATGGCTCGCTGCTATGCCAGGGTCCCTGCTGGGGCAAAAATGCTCAGCAAGAGGACTCCCTTCCCAAAGGGCGATGGCAAGAACCCCCAGCGTGCGAGACGCATGAGTTCTGCAACGACCACTGAGGGGTCGGGAAATGTAGGAGCGCAGTAGGGGCGGGATGCCCTACTGACGCGGACTCTGAAGCTACCCCTAAGTTCAGAGTTGTCGAACAAATGGGCAGCATAGTCCCTGAGGGTCTCGAAATTTCGGACCTCAACCCTACTGGTCTATAGCGCTCATGTAGGAGGCTGTGACCAGGTGATGACCCTCCTAGTGGATTCGGGTGCATCACAAAATTTTGTGAAACTCGCGGCTCTAAGAAAGAGACCGGCGATGTTTGAGTCGCTTTGCCAGGATGGCAAGCGAGAAGAGGCGACCGTTCGTTTAGCGAACGGCGCGCTCGTTAAGTCTGAGGGAGTTCAGGTAGAACTCGCCTTCAGCTTTAGTGACTTCTCTTGTAAAGAGAAGTTCACAGTGCTAGG
>NC_090619.1:1271045-1273067 GCF_004359215.1 Bremia lactucae
TTTCAGCCGTCGACGTTGGCAGCCATGAAGGCATACCACGTGACGAGCTCATTGGCCTCTGAGATAAAAGAGAGCTACAGTCAGGACGACCACTGTCGCCTGCTGTTGGATCACTTCGGTGGACGAAAGGTTTCCCTTCCGTCGCACCTGAAAGCTAAGCTCAATCGCTTTAGCTACAGCGATGGCCTGTTATGGCATCAGCTGTCACCTTGTGATCCCTTGAGAATCTATGTGCCTCATGACACAGATCTCAAGCTGATGATCCTTCACGAGCTCCATGATGCGCCATCTAGTGGGCATCTGGGCCGTGAAAAGACATTCTTACGAGTGTCAGAGGAATTTTGGTGGCTACATCTATATAGATGGGTGGCCAACTATATTCGCTCTTGCGAACAGTGTCGCGCATTAAGCCTGCACCGTCCAGCAGTGCGCCACTGAAGCCGCTACCGATTCCAACCAGCTGTTGGAAGTCAGTAAGTCTGGACTTCATGTTTGGCATGCCGCCTGATCATAAGGGACGGGGCTCGTCGTCTTTGTAGACAGACGGAGAAAGATGGTGCATTTAGCACCATTTAAAACATCGATCACAGGTAAGGAGGCAGCTCTCTTGTTCCTGGATCATGTTTACCGACTACACGGGATGCCCGAGTCCATAGTATCGGACCGGGATCCTCGTTTTACGTCTGGTTTTTGGCGACATGTGTTTGAGCTGCTAGGTAGCAAGCTCCACATGTCGACCGCAGATCATCCCCAGACCGATGGCCAAACAGAACGTGCCAATCGGGTCGTGGCGGATGTCTTGCGCACTATAGCAACTCGAGTGGAGCAAGCAATTGCCCTTTGTGGAGTTCACTATAAATAAAAGTGTCCACGGCAGTACGGGTGACACACCGTTTTATATTAACGGACTGCGCCATCCTCAGACGCCACTCTCGTCTGTGCGCAGCCCGAGTCTTAGTGGAGAGGGCCCTCACTATGCTCGGTGCGAAAGAGGGACATAGTTTCGTCAATATGACGATGACCCATAAGGGTATCATCTCAAAGACAGAAACTTGCCCTAGTGACCCTGCCAGTTTAGCAGTGGTCAATAAAGCTATGCCTTATGACCGACCTCTCGGCGTATCATAGGCGAGTTTGATGCTTAAAGCGTGAGCGATTAGCCATCACACGAAAAGTCCGTGACGCGATGGCAAGCGCACAGGACAAGCAAAAAGAATACGCTGACCGAAATGGACGAAATTAATTCGCTGCGACCGCTGTTTCATTGCATCGGTATGCGGATGAATGCGGCGCAAGAATTCTGACTCGTACTGGTCGGGCGTTTCATTTGAACGCAATACGACCGGGATCGGTAAAATACGCCCAAGCCTTTTTCCTCGAGCCCTCCATGACTTAAAGACGCCATAATAAATATGTACGTCTAGAAGATCGCGCGCTCTAGGAGCGACGCTTTTTTGGCCCGTTTAAACGAGGCCACTTAGATGGAGGAATCATCAGTGATATGCCACCCGTCACATAGCCACGTTCTAAACGACTGGCTTGTGACACCGACTGAGCACAATCACGTTTCGTCGTTGGAGCTTTAGGCTTCGACTCCTCTTTAGAACCATTATGGATAATGGTCTGAGCATAAGGCGTTGTGGTTATACCTAATGAAGAAGCGGCTGCGCCTTTATGGGCAGCGCTCTATTGCCTGTCGCTGCGCTATTCAGTGCCGACGACGAGACAGCATTCGTAATTGTTGCTGCATCCATGTTGTAAGCCATGAGAGAAGTTTGGATGGGCAATAATGCGCCATCATCCTTCTGATGAGCTCGTTGTCCGCACACATCACTACTATGAGGTGACGGCAACTGTGTCGACTCATTGTAGTCGACAACGAGCGACGGATCAACATTCTCACTGGATGGATCCTTAAGCCCTGTAAACGCGACAGCAGCAGTAGCTGTCGGCGTTTCGACTAAGGCATTAGACGGTACCGGCGTGTTAACGCGGCGCGTGCGCTTAGTGCAAGGTTGAGTA
>NC_090619.1:1273167-1314655 GCF_004359215.1 Bremia lactucae
AAGGAACAAACAACTTGTAATGGAACACACATGGAACGAGAACCGTACATTAGGTACATTTACTTTATGGGTAAAATACCCTTTCATCAATTTTAAAATAGTTAGTTACTTAAATCCCATTTATTATGGGTAACAAATGTGGTCGCCGCCAGATATAAATCTGGCGGCCAAAATCTATTTTTAAATAGCTAGGGTAAGGTTTTTAGATTAAATAATTAAATAAAGTCCAGTTCCCCTTTTGATCTTAAAGCATTAAGTGCCTTCCTAAGGCTTGCGCATTGATCTGTAAGAGTAGAAGCCTTTTAAGATACATCCTCTTGGGCACTAGTTGCCACTGGGTTCTACGAACCCCTGAATCCCTTCAACTAGGATTCCTTAAGCATTGATAGCTTGTACGACTCCCTAAGCTGTTAAACCCATAAGTTAAATAAAACTAAGAGACTCTCTGAGTCTGAAAGTCTTCCTCTGACTTTAAGAGCGAGGTAGCTCCGCACTCGTAGTCAATTTACGCCTGAGTCTTAACAAGACTAAACCCTCACGAAAATGAAAGAAGTTCCAGAACTGTCAGAAGCGCAACGCGCCGCTTATGACAAGCTCAAAAACTTATTTGGGCTTGAACACGTGGAATTTATTATCTCTCAAGGACCAGAGGTCCTGCATGCAAGACTTGAAGCCTTCATGCGATACGAAGCCTCCCTGATCGGTCAGGTACAAGACCACTTAGCGGCATCTATGCCAACCCGGTACATCTCCTGACTCAGAGCCAAGAGCTCGCCCTCTAACTGTAAATGTGAAAACATTTGAGGGAAAAGAGGGAGAAAATCTCCCTTTTTGGATCAAGCAGATGGAAATGTCCATTAAATCCGCCTTGTTCTAAACAGAACGGCAAAAGGTGGCTATGGCCATTTCCAAACTTGGAGGTAGAGCCATGAAATGGGCACTAACGCGCAGCACGTCCATAAACGACGCTTTTCCCTCATGGGATTCGCTAAAACAGCAAATAACAAACATGTTTGCACCACCTGATCAGGCTTTTCGCATGCGAGCACGACTCCTAGCGACTCGACAGGGTAAAAGAACCCGAGAAAACTTTGTCCAGGAGTTGAGAACTCTCATTGCATCTATGCATCAAAACCCGGTGCAAGAAGCAATTGTAGTGACCATCTTTATGGGAGGTCTCAACGAGGGCGTTGCCCGGACAAAATCGTTCCGATCTCATCCAGCTACGTTCGAAGAGGCAGTTGCCATAGCGCTACGCGCCGAGTTTGACTATAAGTCTGCTCGCGTTAGCACCCCTGTTTACCGAACAAGCTCTTCAAGCACATGGGTTCCGTCTAATAGAGCGGAACCTATGGATGTAAGCCTCGTTGAGGAAGGAGAAGAGGCTCTCAAGCTGTGAAACAGCATAAGACCATCCGTAAATGTTATATGTGCGGAAGCACGAAACATTCACGCCCGGCCTGCCCTCTTCGAAAATCGCGTAAAGCTCGAAAGAGCTCCAACTCCGACCTATACCAGAGATCTGGTACGGTGCGGGAAAACGTCGATACCCAGTAGGTGCGAGGCGCCCTACTGGGGAAGACGTAGGCTCTGTTGAACCTCAAAGAGGTGAGAATAAACAGAACCTAGCCCCAATTAGCTCGGTGCTCAATGACAAGGGGCGAGAGTACAAGCCTGGATTGCTAGTCGCTCAAGCGACTGTAAAGGGCTTTGATAAGCAATTGACTCAGAAGCGTCTTGCAATTATGCTCGACGCCTTTCCCTTGAAGGGAGTCAACAATACGTTGAGGTGCTTAGAGCGCATGAAAGCGATACAATCACTGTTCGCTTAGCGACTGGGACTCGTGTCACTGTTCTTAAAGCTCCATGAAACTTAGGTATAAAATTTCTGGACTTTGACAGTATGGAACGCTGTCTCGTTCTTGATTTGGAATCGAGATATAATCTCATCCTTGGTATGGCCTGGCTAGAACACCATGAGCCATGGATCGATTGGAGGTCTAAGACCTTAGGCGCCTTGCACAATGTTCCTAGCAAAGTTTGGAGAGTCATGAACCCACCTTTGCCAGGCAACGAAATCGCTATTGGCACGGATCATTGATTGAGTCTGTCAGTGTTTTAGACATTGAATGTCTGAGTTAATAAACTCTAATGTTAAAAACATTAGTTCTGAGCCCGACTCAGCAGAAAGAAGTGGAACGTCACGTACTCCGTCGAGTGACACTCGTTGTAATAGCACTGAATGCTGAAAGCATTGTTGGCCTAAGGCCGAATCATCAAGAGTGCAAGATCCCTGAGATACGCGAAGTGGCACGTCTAAGTCCACCGAGTATGGTCGGCCGAGGTGGCATCATACTGAGTGTCAGTAGTGACACTGTTGGCGGTTCGCCAGGACCTCAAGGGTGCAATATCCCTGAGATACGTGGAGTGGCACGTCTAAGTCCACCGAGTGTGGTCGGCCGAGGTGGCACCATACTGAGTGTCAATAGTGACACTATTGGCAGTTCGCCAGGGAATTTTGGGTCGAACCCTCCTAATGCACGTGAAGCGACACGTAAACTTTCGCTGGATAAGGAAGTTGCGTTACCTAACCCCTTGTCGGATGTCAAATTAGACACCATGTCTTGTATAGAACCAATACAGGCTGGAAAACCCGAGGACGTGAATGTCCCGGCCTCTAAGGGGCGCATTGTCTCCACTCCAAGACAGGATGGACACGAAGCGTGTATACCCTCACAAAGTGATACGAGTGAGCAATTACATACGCTTGTAAATGGTGTAACCGGTAACATTGAGGGGGAAGTTAGCCTTGCGGCAATCCCTTCGTTACATGCTCTTTTAGAGCTAGACGAAATGTCTATTGATGAGTGCGGTCGAGCGTTATAAGCTGGTGACTTATCTGAAATGGTGGTCATTCGACCTATGGTTGAGTTAAACTCATCGTCACTTCGACGAAGCTGTCCTGGATGACACAAAAGCTGCACTTAGTGCGCGAAATGGGTCATCGATCCTTAAAGATCCTACGGATCCCTTTTATTCCTTAATTAAGGAATTCCAAGATGTGGTACGTAATAACCCACCATCTGTTTTACCTCCGGATAAAGGTGTTCGTCATGAAATTGACTTAGTTTCGTGAACCAAATATTGTGTCACAAGACAATGGCCTATACCAAGGGAGCAGTGTGACGTCATTGACGATTCTTCCGTGCTAAGCACGAGGCTCGAATGGTACGAGAGAGCAAATCTCCTCATTCGACACCGACATTTTGTGTCAAAAAGCCAAATGGTAAATGGTGCATTGGACATGCTTATAATAAGCTTAATGCTGCCACTATACCAGCACAAACCCCCATTCCTAGAAAGGATGTTCTGCAGAACAATATGGCGGGATGTACAATGTACAGTGCATTGGACTTAGTCGATGGTTACTACCAATTGCTCATGCGAGCTAGTGATATCCCGCTTACAGCGGTTAGCACCCCAAGCGGCATGTTATGGGAGTGGCTGATTATGCCACAAGGGCTTTCCAACGCCCCGGCAACATTTAATCGTCTAGTGACGCAACTGTTTCGCCCTCATCGAGGTTATGCACAGACTTATTTCGATGACATTTTTGTCTATAGTCATGCGGAGCAGGGTCGGTCGGATACGGAGAGCCATTTAGACCATTTGCGAGCAGTGCTCGAGTGCATGCGCACAAACAAATTGTATGCCAATGCATCCAAATGCATTTTTGGCGCAGACGAAATTCCTTTTGTAGGATGCTTCATTGGAAAGCGAGGCCTTAAAGCGGATCCCGCTAAGATAAAAGCCATAGTAGATTGGCCGGTTCCTAAAAACCAAAAGGATTTGCGTAAGTGGCTGGGTCTCGCCAATTATTTACACAAAAATAGCGAAAATTACGCTGATATGGCTAGGCCATTATCTAATCTCCTTAAAAAGGATACAGAATGGTGCTGGACTAGCACCGAAAATAATGCTTTTCGAGCAGTTAAGGATAGTCTTATCCATGCCCCGATTCTGGCACTGCCAAACCCAAATTGGCCTTTCAGTGTCGTCTGTGACGCATCAGATTTTGCCATTGGCAGTGCTCTGTTACAAACAGATGTTGATGGGCATGAACGTGTTATTGCGTTCAAGTCTAGACAGCTTAAAGCTGCGGAAAAGAACTACCCAGTTCATGACAAAGAGTTACTTGCTATGAAGTATGCTCTCGTCAAATTCAGAGTTCATCTGCTCGGCTCTAAGCCGTTTGTGCTTTATATTATCACGCGTCGTTACGCACGGCAATTAAGTCGCCCCATATCTCACAGAGAATGGCCCGATGGCTATCCTTTTTTGCGGAATACAACTTCGACGTGAAGTAAAACCCCGGCAAGCAAAATGCTTTGGCCGATGCGTTATCGAGCAGGTCAGATTATGAGGTATTTCATTTCATGACTATCTCGTCACCTATTCCTGAATTAATCCGTTCGGCTTACGCCAAGGATGAACAGTGCCTAGCTCTGCTACGAGCCTTAAAGAACTTGGATTCGGGTATTAAATTACCGGCACGTTTGCGTGCAAGGTTACATCGATTTTCTATCAATAACAACCTGTTGCTTTATTGGACAGACATCGCGGACCCTCCGCGTGTCGTTGTTCCTCATAATGAGGATTTAAAGTACCGGATCTTCTATGAGGCACACGATACTGTCCTTAGTGGTCATCTCGGTAGAGAAAAGACCTACGGCTCTATCAGCCCGAGTTATTGGTGGCCCAAACTTTATAAATGGGTCAGCACATATGCTCGCACATGCGAAACGTGCCAACGGGTCAAACCCTCGGCACATGCTGCTGCGCCACTGGCGAGTCTTCCCGTCCCCATAGGATGCTGGGAGTCCATTATTATGGATTTTGTTTTTGGGCTGCCCAAAGATTCAGCCGGCAACTCCGGTAAAGTGGTCTTTGTTGACCGTTTAAGCAAAATGGCTCACTTAGCGGCCGTGCCGTATTCCATTGACGGAGAGGGTACAGCTAAGCTGTTTATCGATCGCGTGCTTCGACAACATGGTTTGCCAGTGGCAATTGTCTCTGATCGGGATCCCCGTTTCACGGGTAAATTCTGGAAATCAATTTTCCGAGTGCTTGGCACCAGATTGGATATGTCCACTGCGGACCATCCGCAGACTGATGGTCAAACCGAACGTGTCAATCGCGTCATTAAAGACGTTTTACGCAGCGTTTTGTGTCAGACACCAAAGCGCTGGAGCTCAATGCTCCCAGTAGTGGAATTAGCGTTAAATAACGCTGTTCATGCCTCTACCGGCTATACTCCGTTTTATATAAGCGGTCTTACCCACCCGCGTGTTCCGTTAACGATACAAATGCGTGGTTCAGAGCTTGGTGAGGGAGAATTGGCCGATAGACTTGCTGAAATCAGCCCTGTTACCGTTCGGAAACAAACAAGCGAGTTTCTTGCGACGCGATTTAGTGTCTTAAGACATGTAAGGGATCCGATGGCTGATAGCCAAGACAAACAAAAAGAACAAGCGGATGCCAAAGGCAGAAGCTGTATTAATTCTTATATGGTCGGAGACCGAGTGTTACTAAACGCTAAAAAAACCTACCTACCAACTTGGTTTCCGGGGTCTTCAAGACCAAATTGCGCCCGCGCTTTATTGGACCATTTACGGTCGTGGCCAAGAAGGGCCTATCTTATACGCTTAACCTTCCCAGCAAGCTGCGTACACACCCAGTGTTTTACGTTGGCTTGCTTAAGCCATATCGGGACCCTTCCCACGTGGACTTGGAGGCGCTTGCGCCGAGACAGGCGGTCGTGCCGCAGATTGCTGCATCCTCACCAGGATATCGAGCTGGCCCTCTAAACGAGGCTGCTGACGCTCCAGCGTCGAAAGACGCTCCCGAACCGCCTCAAAAGAGCTCTCAACCCGAACAAGGACCTCACGAAGAAGTTGCACCTCGTGCCGCAGAGCATAAAATGCTTCCGCCGAAATTTCGGCCCCCTCCCGCGCTGCTTGATGCGCGGGGGAACCTTCAGTTTCATGTGGAGAAACTTTCAAAGCGACGTCGTCGTAAGGGCTAATACCAGTATCTGGTGAAGTGGCTAGGGTACCCCTCTTCTGAAAACTCTTGGGAGTTCAAGGTACCTCTTCGGCAAGATTGCCCGTAGCCCCACGGGCTTGATCACGTAAACGCGTCAGAAACTGGCTTCGCGTCATTACCTTCGGCGTAAGGTATTGCTCATGAAGAGCGTCGCGAGCAGCGATCTCCTCCGGCGTCGTCGCCGGGTCACCAGAGATCCAGATGGCCAAGCTATGACCCGCTATCTCTTTGAGACGCTCGTCCGCACTAAGCGGAATGAATTTATATTCACTATGAGCCTCAGCTTTTGCTATTTGGCAGCTCGACGACGAGCCTTTTCCTCTATGAGGATTATCGGCTCTTGCTCTTCATCGAGCGGTTTCGTAATAAGGTTGGACTCAGGGTCCCGTGTCCTGCTCAATGCAGTTAAGACACCAGCGGCACCACGTTCTGGGAACGGATTCGGGGCTCGCCAACGTTCGTCCGGAGGAGAAAGCGTAAGCGAACGCCGCTCTTTTCCTCCACCTCTGATTAAGAGTGACTTTCAAAGTCCACCATTCCCTCATTGTCGATGAAGGTGCTTAGAGTCTGTGACTCACGCTTGATTGTCATTAGACAAAGGAATGGAAAGCACAACCAAACGGTTAGCTGTTTAGATTCCAACCTCAAAGAGGAAATGAAGCGAATGTTGTCACTCGGTGTCAACAGCCTGATGGGGGAGGGTGTAATGGGGCACACATCGCTTGGAGAACCATTGTTGTGGTACATTTACTTTATGGGTAAAATACCCTTTTATCTAATTTTAAAATAGTTAGTTACTTAAATCCCATTTATTATGGGTAATAAATGTGGTCGCCGCCAGATATAAATCTGGCGGCCAAAATCTATTTTAATTAGCTAGGGTAAGGTTTTTAGATTTAAATAATTAAATAAAGTGCAGTTCCCCTTTTGATCTTAACGCGTTAAGTGCCTTCCTAAGGCTTGCGCATTGATCTGTAAGAGATAGAAGCCTTTCTAAGGTATATCCTCTTCGGCACTAGTTGCCACTTGGTTCTACAAACCCCTGAATCCCTTGAACTAGGATTCGTTAAGCTTTGATAGCTTGTACGACTCCCTGAGTTGTTAAACCCATTATTTCAATAGAACTAAGTGACTCTCTGAGTCTGAAAGTCTTACTCTGACTATAGGATCGAGGTAGCTCTGCTACATTAGCTCTATTGATTGGTTGATTTAAGTCTAAATCAACCCCGCAATCGTTATGAGACACGACTGTGCGGTGCGCAAGGAGGCGTCATACTAAGTTAGTTATTAATATAATATATCAGTAGTAGATAGAAAATCGTTACGTAGGAAACTATATATATATATATATATTAATACAGCTTTACTTTTCCCTAATTCTAATCTTTTGCATACCTTTGGTAGCTAAAGCCCTTTAGCTTATTAAAATCCTTTCTCTGTAGTTATGAGGCACCTCACCTACACTGTAATCAGTGTAAGGTTAACAAGTACTTATCAGTAGTAGTGAAAGTTGCCCCGTTACACTTGGTAGAACTTCGTGGTCCGTTTGTAGGCGGGCACGTCGTAATGCGGCCACGCTCTACTTAGACACACACCCTAGCACAGCGAGAAAGCGGTTTAACCAGCTTCTCTTGCGTGTAGTGAGGTTGTTGTGGTGGGCGCGTTAGCGACCTCACCCAACGCACTAAGTTCTGTAGTTAAGTGTTGTCATGGGAGCGCTAATCCGGCTCCTCGTGCGCACTTACTAAGTAGAATGTAGTTTTCAGACTGATATATATTTAATCGCATTAAATATAAATACCTATTTTTACCAATCAAATTGTCATCTCTATCGATAACACTTAATATGTATTGCGAGCGTATCGTTCAGATACCTCGCGCAACGGATGACGCTAGGCGTCATCCCCAACTAATAAATGCCATCATCATCCGTGAGCTCTTAATAACAGCATATCGCGCGCAATTGCTTACTATCGCGTTGAGTAGCTTGTGCAACTTTGACGTCCTTACGTTCCGACGGGATGGGCGATTCCACCTCGCCAATTCGCGATACCTTGTCAAAAACGTGCCACACTTGGGAAACGACCGACTTATGAATGCAGCAAGTTTTCTACCTCCATGGCTGATTGAGCTCCTAATATGAATGCACCTATGTGCATCACATACACAAGGGTGGGTCACAATGTGAACTACACCCAAGTGGTGGGTCTAATTGCTTTAGTTAAGTAGTTGACCATCCCCTTAAGTACACAAAGTGTACTTAACGGGGGCTGTGTAATATTAGGCAACTTTACCCGTTAGACCATCCCCTTTTAAAGAACGAATTGGCATTTTAAATTCGTCAGAGAGGAGCGAGGAACTGCGAGCAGCTTACGCGCCGCTAGTTCACTCAATCACTCTAGCGATCTGTGTTCACATACACGGCGTCAAACATGCCACCGAAAAAGGCCACGTTGGTGGGTCGTCTACGAAGACGCCCACTCAACCTCACACTAAGCGCACGCGCCGCATTAACACACCGGCAGCGTCTAATGCCTTAGTCGAAACGCCGACAGCTACTGCTGCTGTCGCGTTAATAGGGCTTAAGGTCCATCCCACTTTAACAGTAAGGATGTTGATCCGTCGCTCATTGTCGACTACAATAAGTCGACACCGTTTCCGTCACCTCATAGTAGTGATGCGGACAACGAGCTCATGAGGAAGGCTGATGGCACATTATTGCCCATCCAAACTTATCTCATTGCTTCAAACATGGAGACAGCAAAGTTTTCTAATGCTGTCTCGTCGTCTGCGCTGGATAGCGCAGCGACCATTAATGAGAGCGCTGCCCTTATAGGCGCAGCCGCTTCTCCGTTGGGTTAAACCACAACGGCTATTGCTCAGACCATTATCCAAAATGGTTCTGACATAGAGCCCAAAGCTCCGCCGACGACACGTGAACGTGCTCGGTGTCACAAGCCAGTCGTTTTGAACGTGGCTATATGACGGGTGGCATATCATCGATACTCCCTCCATCAAAATGGCCTCGTTTAAACGGGTCAAGAGCGTCGATGCTAGAGCGCGCTCTTCTAGACGCTCAAAAATATTATGGCGACTTTAAATCATTCACGGCTCAGGAAAAGTCGCTTGGGCGTCTTTTCCCGATCCCGGTCGTGTTGCGTTAGAAAGAAATGCCCGATAAATGCGAGGCGGAATTCACGCGCCGCATTCATCCGCATTCCGATGCGATGAAAATAGCGCAGGAAAAGTCGCTTGGGCGTCTTTTTCCGATCCCGGTCGTGTTGCGTTAGAAAGAAATGCCCGATAAATGCGAGGCGGAATTCACGCGCCGCATTCATCCGCATTCCGATGCGATGAAAATAGCGGTCGCAGCAAATTAGTTTCGCCCGCTTGCGTGTGAAAGAAATCATGGGCGGTAGTGTAGTAGTGTACCTCCTGTATCTCCTCACAACGCTGCTCCTGCTAGTCCATTTGAGACTAGTGAAGAGGCTCAGCTGGTGCTCCTTTTCATTGGCAGTCACCAAGCCGGGCACATCAATACGCAGGGTACGGATTGGTTCCCAAGAGTCAAAACTCTTCGGGTAACCTCTCCATTGGATGAGGATCTGATTCATTTGCCTCACGGAGCGGTAGGTAAGCAGCCTTCCAACAAAGAAGCGTTTATTCCCACCCGCATTAATCAGTGCAGGCGGCGCCCGATGGGAGTGGCTACGTCGCCTACCTACTCGCGGCTGCCTTACCTTCGTCCGTTCAGTCGCAGGCGTTTAAGTGCTGCTGAATGATGTATTGTGGATCTCGAGGGTCAAGTCTGGCGACTGATCTCGGATCTTTGTGATGTCCGAGCGAAGGCTCGTCAGGGTTATGAACGCCTGAAGACTCGCTTGGACCTTCTGGAGAAAATAATGCTGACGGATCCGAGTTACTCGCGTGATGTTGCTCGCTCTCCGAGTCCTGTTCGTGGTGGGAGGAGTCGGTCGTCTGATAGGTTTTCGACTTCTCCGTCTCCCTCACCCGAACGACACTCGACTCACAGTCGGCGTCACCATCGGTTTTCTTAGATGGATGGAGGTATGTGACCTCATTTGGGTCTACATACCTTTTTAGACGACCCACGTAAAATACGGGGTGCCTCTTCATATACGGGGGAAGGGTGAGCCTATAATTTAGGTCTCCAACCTCTTCTACCACCGTAAAGGGCACAATGAAACGCGGCAACAGCTTCGTATTACCACCAGGTATTACATAAATTGCATTCTTAGGTAAGGTAGAAGTAAATAACAGTATTTTTTCACCCACTCTAACGCGTTCATTATTTTTGCGACCATCTCGGTCCGCATATTCTTTTTGCTTGTCTTGTGCGCTTGCCATCGCGTCACGGACTTTTGGTGTGATGGCTAATCGCTCATCCACAAAGCGTTGAGCCTCACTCACGCTTTTTTAGCATCAAACTCGTCTATGATACCGCCAAGAGGTCGATCATAAGGCGTAGTTCTATTGACCACTGCGAAACTGGCAGGCTTACTAGGACAAGTTTTAGTCGTTGAGATGATACCCTCATGGGTCATCGTCATATTGACGAAACTATGTCTCTCTTTCCCACCGAGCATAGTGAGGGGCCCTCCCCCACTAAGACTCGGGCTGCGCACAAGCGAGACTGGCGTCCGAGGATGGCGCAGTCCGTTTATATAAAACGGTGTCTCAGGATGTCACGTATCGGCGTGGACATGTTATTTATAGTGAATTCCATAAAGGGCAATTGCTTGCTCCACTCTTTAGGAGTTGCTATAGTGCGCAAGACATTCGCCACGACCCGATTGGCACGTTCTGTTTGGCCATCGGTCTGGGGATGATCTGCGTTCTACATGTGGAGCTTGCTATGTAGCAGCTCGAACACATGTCACCAAAGACCAGACGTTAAACGTAGATCCTGGTCCGATACTATGGACTCGGACATCCCGCGTAGTCGGTAAATATGATCCAGGAACAAGAGAGCTGCCTGGGTGCCTGTGATCGATATTTTACATGGTGCTAAATGCACCATCTTGCTCAGTCTGTCTACAAAGACGACGAGCCCCGTCCGATTCTTATGATCGGGCGGCATGCCAAATATGAAGTCCAGACTTACTGACTTCCAACAATCCGTTGGAATCGGTAATGGCTTCAGTGGCACACTGCTGGACGGCCATCCATATAGATGTGGCCACCAAAATTCCTCTGACACTCGTTAGAATGTCTATTCACAACCCAGATGCCCACTAGATGGCGCATCATTGAGCTCGTGAAGGATCATCATCTTGAGATCTGTGTCATGAGGCACATAAATTCTCAAGGAATCACAACGTGACAGATCAGCCCATCGCTGTAGCTTTCAGGTGCGACGGAAGGGAAACATTTCGTCCACCGAAGTGATCCAACAGCAGGCGACAATGGTCGTTCTGACTGTAGCTCTCTTTTATCTCAGAGGCAAATGAGCTCGTCACGTGGTATACCTTCATGGCTGCCAACGTTGACGCCTGAAATTGTGCTTTAGCACTAGGCACACTCTCCTGGTGTCTAACCTCGAAGACTGGTCTGTGCGATAAAGCGTCAGCGAAGAGATTCGACTTACCCGGCTAATTTTCAACTTTGAAATTAAATTCAGAGAAGAATGTGAGCCATCTGGCCATTCTAGGCGAGAAATGCGGTGAGTTTATTGCGGTCCACAGTAATGCGTGATCTGTATAAACCACAAATGGTTCGGTGCCCAGTAGGTGCACACGAAACTTGACAAGAGCATACTTTATTTAAAATAGCTCCTTGTCATGTACAGGGTAATTCAGTTTCGCGCTTTAAAAGTCGGGACTGATAAGAGATGACACGGTCAACGCCGTCGTCATCCTTCTGCATGAGCGCGCTGCCGATTGCAAAATTACTTGCATCGCAGACGACGTTAAAGGGCTTATCCGCGTCTGGCAATGCCAAGACCAGTGCCTCTACAAGAGATTGCTTCACTGATGTGAACGCATCTGCTTGTTCTTTTAACCAAACCCATTCTGTGTCCTTTTTAAGGAGATCAGATAATGGTTAGTTTGCTCAGCATAGTTCTTGCTATACTAATGCAAGTAATTAGCGAGCGCTAGGAATGGCGCAAATCCTTCACATGCCGTGTGATTGGCCATTCCTTTACTGATCTTAACTTGTCTGGGTCTGCTCGTACACCATGTGTACCTACGAATTGATGAACAAACACAGGTTTCTGTGTTTTTTTGAGGTCTTGCAGACGGACCTTTTGAGACCCACCTGTTCCGGCTAGAATTAGAGTCGCTCGACCGAGCGATCTCTATAGCGGAACGGGAGGACTTCAGCCTGAAACAGGTTTCGTCCACTCTGGTACATATCGTCCACGCTGGTGCATATCGTCCACCGAGGTGACAAGAAAACGGAGGATTATAACCCATGGATCTCTTGTGTGTAGAGAGCGAGAAACCTCGCTCTTCAAGTTACAAACGACTACAAAAATGTAATCGTTGTCAAACGACGGGCCACTACACCTTTGAGTATACTGCTCACTGTCAGTGCCTAAAACACTGAGCCAAAAGGTCGACCTCTCGCTAGGAACTGCGGAGGACGCGTATCCGACACTGTTGCGAAATCGCAACGGCGAGGCGGATCGTAAAATAAACGGTCGGGGTCAGTAGGTGCGGAGCGCCCTTCTAATCCAGCAACGTCGGAAGAATTTGCAGGCCTTTTGACGAAAGGTGCTCCTCACACACAAACATTGTGTGTAATTGCCCCATGGAATGAGGTTAACCTCATCATCCTGAAAATAAAAGCGTCAAATAAGTTGCCACTTCAGTCCCTAGCCGATTGTGGGGCGTCGAACAATTTTAGTTGACGCCAATCGCTAGAAGATCGCAGACTCAATTTAATTAAGCGTGATATCTCTCTAACGAGAATGACAGTGCGCCTAGCAATAGGCGCATCTGTAACAGTAAAGAAACGCGTAGTTGATATCCAATACACATTAAAGGTTAAGCAGTACGATGTTGATTTTAACGTATTAAGATTTGGACGACGAATAAGATGTCATGCTGGGATATTATGTGGGCATGAAAGTATAATTGCGTTCGAATCTAGACAGCTTTAAAGCTGCGGAAAAGGATACCCAGGACAAAAGGTTTAAAAATGTAGCTACTAATTCCAACCGAGGTCGAAACGATCGCCATGATGGGACGCATTTAGCAGCAACCGCTAACAATAAAGTCTGCAGTCGCCGCCTAATTTGTCCCCAACTAAGTTTTGATACAGTTCACGTTTTTTTAGGTGTGGTAATGATCCTTCCGCAGGTTCACCTACGAAAACCTGGTTACGACTTCACCTCCTCTAAATGGCGAGGTTTATAAAAGTTCCCATCAATCCACTCGCAATAAAGCAAACGGACTCACGGTCCCAATTTTTCACCGAGTCATTCAATCGAGGTGCGACGGGCGGTGTGTACAAAGGGCAGGGACGTAATCAATGCAAGCTAATGACTTGCATTTACTAGGATCTCCTCGTTCAAGACTGAAAATTGCAACAGTCTATCCCTAGCACGATGCGCTTTCAGAAGATTACCCAGACCTATCGATCAAGGTTATACACTCGTTGAACGCATCAGTGTAGCGCGCGTGCGGCCCAGAACATCTAAGGGCACCACAGACCTGTTATTGCCTCCAACTTCCTTTGGTTTGATTACCCAAAAGTCCATCTAAGAAGTCCACACACCTACCAAAAATGGTAAGCGGAACTATTTAGCACGCGGAGGTCTCGTTAGTACGAGCCATGAATAAATTGGCAGCATCAAGCCGTGGCGATGCCTGTCTCTTGTTTATCAGATGGCCAACTGATCAACGTCTCAGAGCGTCCACAATCGTGTGGATTTCCTACGAGTGAGTGCGGTGGCCTCACTTGTGGTTCTGTCGTTAGAATGACTGCACAAGACCTCAATGTGAATACCCAACACATTGTGAAGTTAGATTCCGTAGATTCCGACGGCTGTGCACAAGCACAGGCAGCGACGAAGTTCGACCACTCGAATAAGTTGAGTGATACGAAACAAGAATGCTTGCTTGAATAGCAACATCCAAATTTGAAACGCCTGTCTATAAGAGGCAGTGCAAAATTCCTAGATCGACTGGAGAGTCGATCGTAGAGGATCTCGCTGTGGTAGCGCAACCACAGCTAGAGGTAGTTGGGGAGGATACTTTCCAAATAATTTCTGTGGGAAAAAGTCCCCGGAAACCTGTGGTGAAAGGTTCCCAGGTACCTTTAAAAATAAGTTCCAAAGAGGAAACTAAGACAATCAATGTCTTAGTAAACAATGGATTCAGTATTCTACCAGATCCTTATGCATGACAAGATATTCTGTTCACAGCAGTAAGCACCCCAGAAGCGGTATGCTATATGAGTGGCTAGTCTAGCACAGGGAGTTAGTAATGCCCCTGCGACATTTAATCGATGTGTAACCAACTTGTTGAGGTCGGTGCGGGCTACTTTGATGACCTCTTCGTTTATAGCAGAGCCGTGAACGCAAAGTCAGATGTCGATGTACATCGTACCCACGTCGGATGTCGAAGTACATCGTAACCACGTCCAAAAGGTTCTTACACTTTTGCGTAAGCACATGTTGTATGCAAATCTCGCTTGTTTGCTGCAAGCGACGTATCACTTCTTGGGTAAACACGGTGTACGACCCAATCCAGAAAAGATCAAGGCGATCACCGATTTGCCTGTGCCAGTCGATGCAAAGGGACTTCGAAAGTTCCTTGGTACCTGCACAAGTACTCACGCAATTGTGACGAAATGACAGTACATCTTTCTTCTTTCTTAAAGAAAAATATAAAAAGTGTCCATGGAACGCTGATTGTCAGCATTCCTTCGAGGGTATTGAGAAAAGCTTGATGCAATCGCCAATCCTGGCGATTGCGGACCAATACCGACCTTTTCATGTGGTCTGACGCTAGCGATTTTTTCAATCGGCTGTGCGTTAATGCAATATGACACAGACGGCGCACTCTGCGCCGTCTGTTATCAATTGCATCAGCTTTAACCAGCTGAACGCAACTATCTAGTGCATGACAAGGAACTCCTTTCTATGAAATCAGCAATGGCTAAGGTTAGGTCTATCGCTTGGAAGATAGACCGTTCATTGTATATACGGACCATGCGTCTTCACGAACGGCTGTAAACAGTCCACACCTCTCGCAAATAATGGCGAAAGTGTTGTCTTTCTTCGCGGAGTATATTTCCCCGTGGAGTATAAACCAGGACGACTTAACGCATAGCTGATGCCCTTTCGCGCCGACACGATTTTGAGCCGGCCGCGCAAATCAACAGTGAGAATAAGGCCACTGTTGCAACAATAAGTGTTCCGTCGTCATCATTACTCGACGACGTTAGAAGAAATTATCAAGAAGATAAGGCTCTTAGAAGATTGATGGATTACCTTAGATATCCATCCCAACAATCCTTACAAAAAGGATTGTCGAAATTGTTTAGATCTTCATCAAATCAATACACAACACGCAAGGGGTTACTGTATTCCACAGCCATTGCTGGCGACACACCTCATGTCGTCATTCCCACCCATAATGATTTGCGTTCACTCATCATGTATGAGTGCCACGATGCACCAATAAGTGGTCATTGCGGACGTGAAAAGGCCTATCTTACGCAAAGTCGCGACTTCTACTGGTCACGCCAGTATAATTTCATCCGCAAGTAAATAAGTGTTTGCGAAGTTTGTCAACGGGTGAAGAAGCCCAGTGCTCCATCCCGTGCTTCGTTACAACCTCTGCCTGTTCCGGCAGAGTGTTGGCAGTCTGTATCCATGGACACTTCATCTTCGGATTGCCCAAAACAGGTATTCTTGTTTTTGCTGATCGTTTCAGCAATTTGGTACATCTTGCTGCAGTATCGGAGTCGATCACAGCCAAAGGCTGTGCTCGTGTCGTTGTTTAAACGATATTTCGACTCCATGGGATACCCCACGAACTGGTCTCAGATCGAGAACTTATATTCAAGGTGGAATTTTGCAAACTGTGTTCAAATCACTTGGAATACAGTTGAAAATGTCAACTTCTGATCATCTTGAAACAGATGGTCAGACGGAGCGTGCAAATTGTATCCTCGAAGAGATACTTCAGGAATACGTCCACTCTTTTGCGAGATGAAGTGAGTTCTTGCCATCAACAATTCAGTGCATGCTTCTACGAAGCATAAACCGTTTTTCGTGAACCGCTTACGCCATCCACGTATACCCACCTTGTTTGAGAGCGACTTTTTTACAAGGGGGAGGGATAAGAACCTTCTAGCTCTTACTCGTCACGCAGTAGCCCTAGGATTAATGCAAATGATACCACTGTTGATTTAATTAACATTGAAGTGGACAAACTTAGTACTAATAATTATGCTATTACTGACTTAGACAACAATGCTGAATGAATCAGCATCGGAAACAATATTATTAATGAGAACGATAATACTCTCACTAATGAAGAGATTGATATCTTCGCAGTGTTAGCCGGTCGTACTGAAAATAAATAAAACCGAGTATGCAGACGATTTCCTGTTGGCTAGAGAAGCAGTTGTCCGGATTGTACAGGATTGATGCGGTGGACCGACAGAAACAGAATTCTGACAAAAATGGAAGAGCAAACATACTTTCATTTGATGTTAATGACCTAGTCCTACTGTCAACGGTCAACCTACCAAAACACGTAGTGACGAATGCAGGCAGTAATGAATTAGTGCCTAGGTATATCGGTTCGTTTCGTGTACTACATTGCCAAGGCAATGCGTACACAGTCGAGCTGCCTCTTAGAAATGCGTACGCATCTACGTTTTTTTGGACGTCTCCGCCCGTACCATCCGTACGAGGCTTCGTCCGATTCCGGATTACACCGTACCGGTCTAAAGCATTCACCAAAGCTTGATGGTTCCGAGCCAAAGCCTTGTGGTCTTGGAACAAAGTCTGATTATCATGAAAAAGGGGATCTACTGTTTCCACCCAGGAAGAGATCTTCTGGCGAGCTATCACCAGCTCCTTTTGAAGGAACTGATGTGTTATTTTGTTCGCCAGTTGATCAGTTGCAACTTGCGCAAAATTTCTCAACTGGTCACGAGAAACATTATCAACCGTCACCACTAACTCCGGCGACGGGATCGCTCGTGATCAATGTCCTCCCTCAAATAGTGAAGGGTGTGATCCATATCACGATGTTCATTCGGGCTCGTCAAAAGAGGCGAACCCGATTTTCCCTCCCCCACCCCCTCCATTGACGAATTCGAGTGGTGAGAAGCGTTCTGCTGTTGAAAGCTTCTCGAACCACCGTGATGTAACGGGGTTTCGAACGAGTTATCTCGTTCGTTGGCGAGGGTATCCAACCTCGCATGATAGTTGGGAACCTCGTTCCCAACTGATGTTGGACGTTTTGGGTCTTGTCCTGCAGTACGACGAGACCTATCCTCCTCGGCAGAAGGTCCATCGGAGAACGAGCGCTTCCCGCACTCGTAAAAAGCTTAAAGGTTCTCAATACCTTGACGCATCTCGTAAGTGATGTGCGTCCTCCAATGAGGATTTCAAGGGAACATGCTTCCTTTAAGGCATGACCTGCACCCTAAAAACAGCATGGACATCAGCCCCCCCAGGAAAGGCAAGGTATCTCCCCGCCTCTCCGGACAAAGGGTACAGCTTATAGCGTGAACCGACTACGGTCCGCTTATCGAACCGCTCACGGAAGCATTCAGGTTTTCAAGCCAATCCTCACGGCCTATGTTTTGCACATTCTGTACGAAGGCTGTCCAAGCTTGGAACAAAGGTTTGACATCCGATGCCCGCTTACAAAAGTACCACCGATGCCGAAAAAAGGCATCGATGAAGAATTCCTTTTCATCCTCACCAGGCTTGTGGAGCCTCGATGATCTGAATAGCGGAATATATATCGATCGTTGGTCATACCAGACTAACGAATTAAATTACCCTTAGAGGGCAACATAGGCCTCTTTTCAGGAGCGAATCGCAACGTATTGCGGTCCCTTTTCTCTTGTCTCATGTAACGTTAACTTGGCCCTTAGAGCGATCCTTAGAATCACTCCTTTCCTGGTGATGCAAACTAGCACCAGCAGCAGCACTCTTCCACTCACGACCACTTAATTCCTGTGACGCATACTAACGTCACCAAAGTGATCATCGCCCACGGAGTCATCTGATGATGACTCCCCACCAAAGAGGTCCGATGAGTCGAACAACTCGTCATCACCTCTCTGGCTGTCACGTTAGAGTCCAAAGGTTTAACGGACTCGGCCGCAGGTGATCCGGCGCCCTTTACAGTAGACACTAAGTCGGGCGATGCCGGTGACTTGGACCAGTCGCCTACAATTGGTGAAGCAGGTGACTTGTCACCGTCATGTTATCAAAATATGACATGTTCCAGTCATCTACAATGGGAGTAGCAGGTGATATACTTCTCACAGTAGACACATGAGCGTCAACTGAAACATTTGTATTACAAACAGCTGCACTGATCTGTGCAGCTGCTAGCTTTGCAGCCTCACGAGCCATGCGCACAGACTTATTTGTCGCCATGTTGATTTTGGTAAAAATCTGTAATGCAAATAAAATTGGAATTGTAATTTAAATTCAACAATTTTTTGCAAATTACAGGGTAAGACATTGTAGTATTTCCTGTCACCCTACATTAGTAACTATAGTGATGGTTTGTTAAGGGGGTGATGTAACGGGGTGTCCTGTTGCATAAGTATTATAAATAGTAGAGGAATAATAAATATTATTTCCAATGAGAGGAAATAAATAAAGAAGAACACAATTATTATCTTAATTAATTTTGACTTAAATAGTTCCAATATTACCAAATTCGGTAATATTGATGCAATAAGACATTAGCTCTATTGATTGTTTTTTTTAAGTTTAAAATAACCCGCCAATCGTTATAAGACACATTGTGCTGTGCACAAGAAGGCTAGTTATCAATATAATAAGTTCAATAGTAGATAGAAGGTCGTTCCGTAGAAAACTAAATATAATAGTACAGTTCTACTTTTTCTCTTTTATAAAGCCTTAGTCTAGACCTTTAAGCTAAAGACCCTTAGCTTCATAGAAACCTTCCTCTTAACCCTTGTGTACGTGAAGTTTCGGGGCACCTCACCTACACTGTAATCAGTGTAAGGTTATCTAGTACTGATGAGTACTAGTGAAAAGGTTTTCGTTACAATGCTAGGTTCATGATGGATATACAGCCGCCATCTTTTAGTAATTTATATTGCTCATAAGCTACAGAGTCTTATGTCTTGAACAAAGGCTTTCGGTTCAGCCGCCTCTTGGCGACGGCTGTGACTGCAGCTAAGTAGCCATGTCGATTTGTCGACAGCCGGAGAATATCGATTTGTTACACGGTTTGTTTGCCCAAACCTATACTTCCGACTATCCATAGCCGCGTCAAATATGCGATGGCTATATTCCTGTAAAGATAATATTTCCTTAATATGTGACTTAAGTGAAAATTCTTATTTAGTATCCTAGTTACAAATATATAATTCATAAGGTCAACTTTTCGCTGAAATTCGTTTGCTGTGAAGATGTGTGGAGAAAGAAAACGAGAAACATGAAGCCACTCACCACTCATTTATTATGGTCTCTGATGAGCTGCAGTACCTAAGGCAACGTTTCGGGCACTTTTCGTATATTTCTTAGCCATTCAGCCAATCATAGTCTGAACCCCCCCCCCGACAATTTTGTCGTCTCGTAGAGAACGTATGGTGCGTATATGTTATGGGGCAACTTTTACTAGTACTAATTAAATCAACAGTGGTATCCTTTGCATTAATCCTAGGGCTACTGCGTGACGAGTAAGAGCTAGAAGGTTCTTATCCCTCCCCCTTGTAAAAAAGTCGCTCTCAAACAAGGTGGGTATACGTGGATGGCGTTAGCGGTTCACGAAAAACGGTTTATGCTTCGTAGAAGCATGCACTGAATTGTTGATGGCAAGAACTCCCTTTATCTCGCAAAAGAGTGGACGTATTCCTGAAGTATCTCTTCGAGGATACAATTTGCACGCTCCGTCTGACCATCTGTTTCAAGATGATCAGAAGTTGACATTTTCAACTGTATTCCAAGTGATTTGAACACAGTTTGCAAAATTCCACCTTGAATATAAGTTCTCGATCTGAGACCAGTTCGTGGGGTATCCCATGGAGTCGAAATATCGTTTAAACAAAGACACGAGCACAGCCTTTGGCTGTGATCGACTCCGATACTGCAGCAAGATGTACCAAATTGCTGAAACGATCAGCAAAAACAAGAATACCTGTTTTGGGAAATCCGAAGATGAAGTGTCCATGGATACAGACTGCCAACACTCTGCCGGAACAGGCAGAGGTTGTAACGAAGCACGGGATGGAGCACTGGGCTTCTTCACCCGTTGACAAACTTCGCAAACACTTATTTACTTGCGGATGAAATTATACTGGCGTGACCAGTAGAAGTCGCGACTTTGCGTAAGATAGGCCTTTTCACGTCCGCAATGACCACTTATTGGTGCATCGTGGCACTCATACATGATGAGTGAACGCAAATCATTATGGGTGGGAATGACGACATGAGGTGTGTCGCCAGCAATGGCTGTGGAATACAGTAACCCCTTGCGTGTTGTGTATTGATTTGATGAAGATCTAAACAATTTCGACAATCCTTTTTGTAAGGATTGTTGGGATGGATATCTAAGGTAATCCATCAATCTTCTAAGAGCCTTATCTTCTTGATAATTTCTTCTAACGTCGTCGAGTAATGATGACGACGGAACACTTATTGTTGCAACAGTGGCCTTATTCTCACTGTTGATTTGCGCGGCCGGCTCAAAATCGTGTCGGCGCGAAAGGGCATCAGCTATGCGTTAAGTCGTCCTGGTTTATACTTCACGGGGAAGTTATACTCCGCGAAGAAAGGCAACAATTTCGCCATTATTTGCGAGAGGTGTGGACTGTTTACAGCCGTGCGTGAAGACGCATGGCCGTATATACAATGAACGGTCTATCTCCCAAGCGATAGAGCTAACCTTAGCCATTGCTGATTTCATAGAAAGGAGTTCCTTGTCATGCACTAGATAGTTGCGTTCAGCTGGTTAAAGCTGATGCAATTGATAACAGACGGCGCAGAGTGCGCCGTCTGTGTCATATTGCATTAACGCACAGCCGATTGAAAAAATCGCTAGCGTCACAGACCACATGAAAAGGTCGGTATGTCCGCAATCGCCAGGATTGGCGATTGCATCAAGCTTTTCTCAATACCCTCGAAGGAATGCTGACAATCAGCGTTCCATGGACACTTTCTATTTTTCTTTAAGAAAGAAGAAAGATGTACTGTCATTTCGGCACAATTGCGTGAGTACTTGTGCAGATACCAAGGAACTTTCGAAGTCCCTTTGCATCGACTGGCACAAGCAAATCGGTGATCGCCTTGATCTTTTCTGGATTGGGGCGTACAACGTGTTTACCCAAGAAGTGATACATCGCTTGCAGCAAACAAGCGAGATTTGCATACAACATGTCCTTACGCAAAAGTGTAAGAACTTTCGGACGTGGTTACGATGTACTTCGACATCCGACGTGGGTACGATGTACATAGACATCTGACTTTGCGTTCATGGCTCTGCTATGAACGAAGAGGTCATCAAAATAGCCCGCACCGACCTCAACAAGTTGGTTACACATCGATTAAATGTCGCAGGGGCATTACTAACTCCCTGTGTTAGACTAGCCACTCATATAGCATACCGCTTCTGGGGTGCTTACTGCTGTGAACAGAATATCTTGTCATGCATAAGGATCTGGTAGAATACTGAATCCATTGTTTACTAAGACATTGATTGTCTTAGTTTCCTCTTTGGAACTTATTTTTAAAGGTACCTGGGAACCTTTCACCACAGGTTTCCGGGGACTTTTTCCCACAGAAATTATTTGGAAAGTATCCTCCCCAACTACCTCTAGCTGTGGTTGCGCTACCACAGCGAGATCCTCTACGATCGACTCTCCAGTCGATCTAGGAATTTCGCACTGCCTCTTATAGACAGGCGTTTCAAATTTGGATGTTGCTATTCAAGCAAGCATTCTTGTTTCGTATCACTCAACTTATTCGAGTGGTCGAACTTCGGCGCTGCCTGTGCTTGTGCACAGCCGTTGGAATCTACGGAATCTAACTCCACAATGTGTTGAATATTCATATTGAGGTCTTGTGCAGTCATTCTAACGACAGAACCACAAGTGAGGCCACCGCACTCACTCGTAGGAAATCCACACGATTGTGGACCCTCTGAGACGTTGATCAGTTGGCCATCTGATAAACAAGAGACAGGCATCGTCACGGCTTGATGCTGCCAATTTATTCATGGCTCGTACTTTTTGAGCCATAATATCCCAGTATGACATCTAGTTCGTCGTCCAAATCTAGTACGATAAAATCAACATCGTACTGCTTAACCTTTAACGTGTATTGGATATCAACTACGCGTTTCTCTACTGTTACAGATGCGCCTATTGCTAGGCGCACTGTCATTCTCGTTAGAGAGATATCACGCTTAATTAAATTGAGTCTGCGATCTTCTAGCGATTGGCGTCAAAAAAAATATTCGACGCCCCACAATCGACTAGTGGCAACTTATTTGACACTTTAATTTTCAAGAATATGAGGTTAACCTCATCCCCTGGGGCAGTTATACACGATGTTTGTGTGTGAGGAGCAACTTTCGCCAAAAGACCTGCAAATTCTTCCGACGTTGCTGGATCAGTAGGGCCGTTTTTTACGATCCGCCTCGCTGTTGCGATTTCAAAACAGCGTCGGATCCGCGTCCTCCGCAGTTCCTAGCGAGAGATCGATCTTTTCGCTTAGTGATTTTAGACATTGACTGTGGGGCACTACACTCATAGGCGTAGTTGCCCGTCTTTTGACATAAATTATATTTTTGTAACCGTTTGTAATTTGAAGAGCGAGATCTAGATACGAGAGATCCATAGGTTCTGGACCCCCGTTCTCTTGTTGTCTCGGTGGACGATAAGCACCAGAGTGGGCAAAAGCCTGTTTAAGGCTGAAGTCCTTCTGTTCCGCTATAGATATCGCTCGGTCGAGTGACTCTTATTCTTGCCGGAACAGGTGGGTCTTAACAGGGCCGTCTGCAAGGCTTTTAATAAACACAGGTACTTGCATATCATCAACTGAAATTCTAACAATACAGCTGACAAGGTATCGTGAATGTTGGGCATAAGCATGAATGCCACGCTTGCCCTGCTTCAAATCCGGGAGCTCAGCTCGACCCCTGAGTTCGGCACGTGGCGGCTCAGATATTTGATTGAGCCGGGCCTTAAAGACCTCATACACCCTAAAGACCAATAAGTCGTGAAGCTTTTTTGAGCCACAAAGCCCAAGACTTGGCACGTCTGGCTAAGTTTGACATGCCAAATTTCATATTCGTCGCATCAACACTGAAACGACGAGTCATTACGGCGTCGTCTAATTCGACGAACCGTCTTAAAAAGGGAGTCGCCTTCGACAGCCTTAAACTTAAAATTTCGATCTTTAAGCTTTCGGGTCAACGTGGAAGCGTCGGCTCATTAGCAGCATTTACATGCTGCTGTCTCAATAGTTCCTGCTGTTGAGCACCGGGTGTGGGACACTACACTCATAGGCGTAGTGGCCCGTCTTTTGACAAGGACTGTTCATTTGTAACTTTAAGAGCGAGGTTTCTCGCCCTCCATATACGAGAAGTCCTTAGGTTCTGGACCTCCCCTTTTTGTCGTCTGTTTGTACGATAAGCACTTGTTCCGCTACAGAAATCGCTTGCTCTAGAGTCTCGAGGTCGAGACGGAACAGGTGGGTCTTGACGGGACTATAGGACCCTTGATGAACACTGTGACCTTGTTTGTTCATCAATGGGCTTACTCACGACGCAACTCACAAGGTATCGTGGGTGGTGGATGGACATAAGCGTGCAGATTACGCTTGCCCTATTTTATATCCAGGAGCTCTGCTCAAGCCCTTAATTTGGCACGTGGCGGCTTAAAGGTTTGCCTGAGCTTGGTCTGAGAGACCTCATACGACCCAAACATGCGGGATGTGAAGTTTAAGTTATAAGGCCCAAGATTAGGCACTCCCTTCAAGTTAGACATACCAAACGTCAATATCGTCGCATCGTCGTCGGTGCGGCAAGCTTCAATGGCGTCGTCTAATTCGACGAATTATGTTAGCAGGGAGCCGACTTCGACTGCCCTAAGCTTAAAGATTTTATTTTATTTAGCTTTCGAGTCGACGTGAATACGTCGGCCGGCAGCAGCTCCAAACTTCGAGAACCCTGTTCTCACAGCAGCTCTGCGTGTTGAGAATCTTGCTGGTAAAGAGAGTTTACCTGTTGTCGGACCACGTCGAATTCATGGTGTATGAACTCCGGGATAGACGCATGTTGTTCGTCCGATTGTAAGGCGAACAACATTGGGTTTACCGCTGGCCCGCCTATAGACGTTCTACCGCATTCATTCAAGGTCATTCAAGTGAGTGAACATATCATGCGTTGCGTGGAAGCCTTCTTGAGGGGCTTGAAAGCTCCTGGTACCTATGTGGCCGTTTAGCGGACCACAAAATGCTACCAGGTGTTACGGGGCACATTTCGCAAGTTCTGCTTCAGTACTAGCCAATGGCACTCAAAACAGTGAAGATGAGGTGCCTCCGAATGCTTCACATGCACGACGTGGAGAGGAACATTTTACGTTGCTCAGTTTTCATTCCAACTAAAGGTCAAGGCCAAGTTGGCTTCGTATAGGGAAACAGTAAAACTGTATTAATATATGAAATTTCTACAAGAGGATCTTTTTTATCTACTGACTTTAATAAATTAATCCAAACTATGTATAGCGACTGCTTGCGCACCGCTCAATTGTAAGTCTAGCATCGGTTGGCTGGTTTGATCTAAAGATGAATTAACCAGAACAGAGCTGTTGTTTTGTTGCTACAGTATTATATACGGTAATATTGGAAACACATATGCAAAGAAAAATAGATTTTAATCTCATTGGAAATAAAAAATCATTTACGATTCCTATAATAGAATATAATATTTATTGTAATGGGGCACACTTCGGTTAGTGAACCGTTGTTGTGGTACATTTATTTTATGGGTAAAATACCCTTTTGTTCTATTTGAAATATTTTTAATCTCTAAGATCCCATTAATAAGGGTAGCATATGTGACAGCCGCCAGATATATATCTGGCGGCCGAAATTTATTTTAATTTGGCTAGGGTAAAGTTTGAGATTTAAATAAGTAAATAAAGTTCATTTCCTTTTCTGATCTTACAGCGCTTAGCGCCTTCCAAAGGTTTGCGCATTGATCTACGAGAGAAAGAAACCTTTCTAAGATATCTACTCTCGGGCACTAGTTGTCACTTGGCGCTACGAGCCCCTGCATCCCTTGAGCTAGGATTCGTTAAGCTCTACGAGCTTGTTTAACTCAATGAGTTGTAGAATCTATTAGTTATATAGAAGTTAGTGACTGTCTGAGCCTATTAGTCTTTCTCTGACTTAAGGAGCAAGGTGGCTCAGCTACATTCATAAAACGAGCCCCGTTTAATTTTTTGTAAAAATCTCGCGCAAGATGGTGCGTTTGTCACTGTTCTCAGAGACCGACCAGCATCCAGCACTGGGGCCAATCATTCTACCAACGGAGCCATGCTTGTAACGGGGTGTCCCGTTACATAAGTATTATTTTCTATAAAGAAGAAAAATAAATATTATTTCCTATGAGAGGAAATAAATAAAGAAGTACACAATTTTTATCTCATTTAATTTTGACTTAAATAGTTCCAATTTTTTTTTAAATAATCTTGTACTTTTTTACTTTTTTCTCTCCTATAAATTTATGTAAATTATCCCTTTAATAGGAAACAATAAAAAATTTCGTAAAATTGATGCAATAATACATTAACTGTATTGATTCGTTGATTTAAGTATAATTCAACCCCGCTAATCGTTATAAGACACATTGTGCGGTGCGCAAGGAGGCGTCATATTTGGTTATTAATATAATCATGGTTCAGTAGTAAAAAAGAAGATCGCTACGTTGGAAACTGAATATATTAAAACAATTTTACTTTTTCTCTTTTCTTAAGCCTTAGTCTAGACCTTTAAGCTAAAGACCCTTAGCTTCATAGAATCTTTCTTCTGTACCTTTGTGTACGTGAAGTTATGAGGCACCTCACCTGCACTGTAATCAACGTAAGGTTTACTAGTACTTATCAGCACTAGTGAAAGGTGCCCCGTTACACCTGGTAGCACTTCGAAGTCCGTTCAACGATTTACGTTCGTTCCATCCAACATGAACATATTGAATAAAGTAGGAGAAAGCTTTCCAGCCCTTCAAGAAGGCTATCACGCCACGCGTGAAGGGTTTACTAATTTGAGTGACCTTGAATGGAGAGCGATCGAATGAATGAGTTCGGTCTAGGCGGGCCAGCCGTTGGCACCAGCTGTACACTCTGGGAAGTAATGAACAGCTTGCGGTCATAGCCAAGTTCATACAACACGAACTCGACGCGGCCCGAGAGGAAGTAGCCTTGCTTCAGCAGCAAGGATCTTAACACACAGAGGTGTTGAGAGAACACAAAGCAAGATCACTAAGCGAACCGATTGACCTCCCGCTAGGAACAGCTGAGGACGCGGATCCAACGCCGTTACGAAATCGCAACGGCGAGGCGCATCTTAAAAAAGGTCGCGGTCAGTAGGTGTGGAGCGCCCTACTGACAAGCAACGTCAAAATATTTTTTGCAGGCCTCTTGCTCCTTACACACAAACATTGTATGTGACTAACTGCCCCCTGACCTAGATTAACGTGATGTGGTTATCCTTATCACCTTGCAAATCAAAGTGGCAAGTCAATTGCTACTAAAGTTCTTAGTCGATTGTGGGGTGTCAAACAATTTCATTCGACGCCAATTGCTAGAAGATCGCAGGCTCAGGTTCGTTAAAGGCAATATACCTCGGCTGCGCACAGACGAGACTGGTGTCCGATTAACGAGGATGATAGTGCGTCTAGCAACATGCGCATCTGTATCAGTTTAGAAACGTGTTGTTGATATCCAATACACGTTAAAGGACACACAGTACAATGATGATTTCATCTTACTGGATTGGATGACAAACTTGATGTTATCCTTGGTTTACCATGGCTCAGAAAGTACGAGTCATGCATAAACTGGTAGTATAAAGCCGTGACGATGTCTGCCTCTCGTTTTCATCAGATCGCCATCTGATGAACGTTTTGGAGCGTCCACAAGCGTGTGGATGTCCGATGAGTGAGTGCAATGGCCTCACTAGTGGAAAAATTGCTTGCACGACTGCACAAGACAGTGTGAGAGACCATCACACTGTGTACTTAGATCCCGACGGCTATGCACAAGTACATGCAGTGCCTAAGGTCAACCGTTGTGACGTGGAAATAATTATTGTCAACTGTGCACAATTACATGCAGCATCAACGGTCGACCTTTCGAAAAGCTGAATTGTACGAAACAAGGATACTTGTTACAAAAGCAGCATCCAAGAAACTTTGGCGAGTCGATCGTAGAAAATCTCGCTGTTTTTGCGCAACCACATCTAGAGGCGGTCGAGGAAGTTACCCCCCAAAAAAACATGAGGGAATAGTCTTCAGCAATCTGCGAGAGTAAGTCCTCATAAACCTTTGCTAAAGGTTTTCAAAACCTTTTGGAATAGGTTCCAAAGCGGAAACTGAGACATTAGATGTCTTATTAAACAACAAACCAAGTGTACGCGCTTATACACTTAAATTGATAGCACCTCAGAAGTTAACTTTGAGGTAGCTTAATTATTAACGCCAAAAATTCGAAACGGTTCTTGCGTGATTTGCGGTTTGGCAAAGTCAAGCAGATCTGCGTACTTGCCACATATTACAAGTACGGGTTCTCAGCAGCTTACCTAATGTATGAAAGTGTCCTCGATGAGAAGACTTGAATTGAACGGTTCACGTCTTAATTCTAGGAATCTTTTAAGACAAACCGTTTGTATTCGGATTTGATCGAATTCAAGAATGGACGCCTAAGCGACCTCACTCAACGAATTAATTACCTTAGTACAAGTGTCGTCACGGAAGGGTTAATCTGGCTTCACGTGCACACTTGTTAACTAGAAAGTAGTTTTTAGACTGATTTATATCTAATCATATTAAATACAAATAATTTTAAGCAATCAATAGACGCCATTTCTGTAGATGTGCACCCCTATGTGGCGAGCGTATTGTCTGAATAGCTCCGCTTACGGATGACGCTAGCCGTCATCCCTTCTAATGTGAATGCACCTATGTGCATTACATACACAAGTATGGGTCATTTTGTACACCAAACCCAAGTGGCAGGTCTAATTACGTTACATAAAATAATTCATCATCCCGTCAAGTACACTTTGTGTACACAATGGGCCTGTATAACATTAGGTCAATTTTAGCTCCTTACAAAACCCTTGTGGTATAACTAGCCACTTCCCCCAGCATTCCGCATAGGGAACTTACTGCTCTGAACGGAATATCCTGCTCACGCATAAGGTTCTGATAAAACTCATCCATCAGATTCATTGACGAAAAGATAATACTCTTTGACATTCCGTCAGGAATTACGTCTTTTCTTGGTATCGGTACCATTGCAGAATTCAATTTATTGAGTTCATGCACAATCCACCACCATCTTGTTGCTTTAAGATAAGGTCAAGAGCCAGCATGAGGTACCCACGGAAGGTCGGAGAGCTATGTGAAGAGGTGGAATCCCTCCTCACATGGCCCACTGTTAAGCGATCGCCAAAAACTTGGCGATTGCAAATACTTGTTCACATGGCAGTGGTCACTGCTTCATGACACAGTATTCCGAATTTTGGCGCCAGGTCGATTTCGTGTCGAGTGCATTATTCCTTAGGCAACTCGCACGGTGCTAAATCAGGGAGCCCGCCAACTACTTCACTGCACGTGAGAGAAAACGGTCAAATTGATTTCTCACTGTGGCTTAGGGGTTGTGCGTAAGTAGAGCGTGGCTGCTATAAAAGCGCCCGCCTACACTTGGTAATACTAGTAGTCCTTCCTATGGCCCGTCTCTCTGTACGTGTCAGTGAGGGTGAGCCTAAATATCAATTGGGCTCATTTCCCCTACCTCTCCGAACATCATCGGGAGGTGGCAGGGCATATGGCGCAGGGACTTGGTGAACAAGCCCTGGCCAGGCTCCTGGGCAGTCCTCCTGAGCAACATGTTGCTCAGTTGGAGCAGTTTGAGGCATTCGTGCTTGGACAGCGGAGGGCCGCGTTCGAGGCACAAGGCCATGCTGCGTTCCTGCTAGAATATGTGCAGGAGATGCGCTCACTGTCGGCAACCATTAGAGTTGGTCCGATACCGGAACACATAAGGGCCCGCTTTTATGAGCGGCACGGACCATCGCAACAGGCTCGTTTTTAGAAAGGTACCGTCGACGATAGAATTGGCAACCTAAATTGAACAATCCTTCAACAGTGCCTCGGCTACTGCTTGGTACAAGCCGTCGGCCGAGAGGTCGGATGCCACTCCAATAGAGTTGGGCAATGCAGACATAGTCTGCTACAAGTGCGGCATGCGCGGCCATGTGATGGGCTCGCTGCTATGCCAGAGTCCCTGCTGGGGCTAAGACACTCAGCAAAAGGACTCCCTACCCAAAGAAAGATGGCAAGAACCAGCGTGCGATACGCGTGAGTTCTGCATCGACCACGGAGGGTTCGAGAAATGCAGGAGCGCAGTAGGGGCGGGATGCCCTACGCCCTACTGATGCGGACTCTGAAGCTATCCCTAAGTACAGAGTTATCGAACAAATGGGTAGCATAGTTCCTGGGGTCTCGAAATTTCGACCTCAACCCTGCTGGTCTACAGCTCTCGAGTACGAGGCTATGACCAGCAGGGTTGAGGTCGAAATTTACGCTTCTCGTGGAATCGGATGTCACATAATCTTATAAAACAATGGCTTAAAGAAAGAGATCTGCGGTGTTTGAGTTGCTTTGCCAGGGTGGCAAGCGAGAAGAGGCGAGCGTTCGTTTAGCAAACGGCGCTTATACAGTCTGCGGGAGTTCAAGTTGAAGTCGTCTTCAGTTTAAGTGACTTCTCCGGTGGAGAGAAAATCACAGTGCTAGGTATGAAGATTCCGTATGACCTCACCCAAGGAATGCCATGGTTGGCAAGACACCAACCATGGATAAATTGGCGTACAAGCACAGTTGCTAACTCTACGCAGGGCACAGAAAAGATGTGCTCTTTGGAGAGGCCTAGGCAACTGATGTCGTCTCGCACATGGTTAGGGTGCGTTGACTGGATGTCAAACGTCACCAATCCCTACCCAGCTCGTGGAGACCGGGGTAGCAAAAAGGGCAATGACAAGTAGTCATGTGTCCCAAAGTCCTGCACAGAGCCGAGAGCCTTTGGCAGTAGACGTCGAGCTGACAGGAATTCAAGCGTCGCAAGAACCGGCAGAGAGCCTAGATCCTGGTGCGGTTGAAAGAAGTGCGTTAGCCGAGAGAGCAATGGCACCCTCTTCCCATTCGAAGGTCTTGGTGACTCAATACCGAGTATCCGACAGATTAGGACGGTCAAAGGCACGTCAAAACGAGAGACCTTTACCTCAGTCCTGACAAAAGAGGACGGACCTTCGAAGGAGGTGTTCGAGGCCGTCGAAGTCGAACTAGTGAAGGCATCCTCTGTTGAGGTGCTCCAGCACGTTTTAAAATCTGCCGAGGAGATAGTAAAGCCCTATGACGCGCTTTTGCAAGTTGACGTACAATTGGGCGTGCTACAGAGTCTGCAACACCGCGTCTAAATGACGCTTGTGCGACTCTATTGTGCTCAGCCCGTCCTCGGCCCTGCTATGCACGAATACATCGTCAAAGTAATGGGGCGCGTAGGCACGGTGCTGACGCATCACGTGAGCCACCACTCGGTTAAATGTCGCTGGTGCGTTTTTCAAACCTTGGGGCATCACCAGCCATTCCCAAAGCATACCGCTGGAGGTGCTTACAACTGTTTTGGCTACATCGAACTCTCTCATGAGTACCTGATAGTAGCCATCTATCAAATTCAACGTGGAAAAGATAGTTGACTTTCCCATGGAGTTCATCAAAACATCTTTCCGCGGGCGTTTGCGCCGGTATGGTCGCCGTGTTCAGCTTATTGTAAGCATGAACCACGCGTCATCTACCAGTGGCTATACGCACACAAAAGGCCGGGCTGCAGTGAGGCGATTTGCTCTCACGCACATGTCCCGCCTTGGCTCGCTTGTCGAAGAACTCATTGATATAATCGACTTTTGCTTTCGGCAAGCGGCTATTGCCTGGTCACACAATACTTGGTGCCGGATTCGAGGTCTATTTCGTGCCCGATTCCCCTATCTGCTGGTAGGCGGCTCGCCACTTCTGTTATGAACACATCGCGATGTTTCCACAGAACCTCAACGAACGGACTGTCTTTCAAGGCATCCCATCCTTAAGCAGCGAATCGTTTCTTTTTCTACGTTACTAGGACGCCCCCGTCCATTGTTGACGACGTTCAAGCTCACCAAGCTCTCTTCTGGAACTGGTGCGATTACTTCGTGGATCTTTCCTTCCTTAAGTTTGGACAGGAACAGAAGCCGCGGTTGGGCTGCATCGCAGATACACATGGTGTATGAGCAGACCCAGACAAGGTAAAATCGGTAACGGAATGGCCAATCAACGACATGTGAAGAATTTGCGCCATTTCTAGGGCTCGCTAATTACTTGCATAAGTATAGCAGGAATTACGCGTAGTAGACTAAGCCGTTCTCTGACCTCCTTAAAAAGGATGCAGAATGGGTTTAGACAAAGGAACAAGCAGATGCGTTCACATCAGTGAAGCAATCTCTTGTTGAGGCACCAATCTTGGCATTGCCAGACGCGAATAAGCCATTAAGCGTCGTCTGCGATGCAAGCAATTTTGCAATCGGCAGCGCGCTCATGCAGAAGGATGATGACGGCGTTTACCGTATCCTTTCTTATCAGTCTCGGCTTTAAAAGCGCGAAACTGAATTAATCTGTACATGACAAGGAGCTACTTGCAATAAAGTATGCTCTTGTTAAGTTTCGAGTGCACCGATTGGGCATCGAACCATTTGTGGTTAATATGGATCATGCATCACTGCGGACCGCTAAAACCTTACCGCAATTATCGTCTAGAATTGCAAGATGGCTTACATTTTTCTCTGAACTCAACTTCAAAGTTGAATACAAGCCGGGTAAGTCGATTGGCTTGGCTGACGCGTTATCGCGCAGACCAGACTTCGAGGCAAGACACCAAGAAAGTGTGTCTCGCGCTAAGGGACAAGTTGAGTTGTCAACGTTGGCAGCCATGAAGGTCTACCATGTGACGAGCTCGTTAGCCTTCGAAATAAAGGAGAGCTGCAGTCAGGACGAACATTGTCGCCTTCAATTAGATTTGTGCATCTAGCGTAGCGTGCTCTAGGAGCGACGCACTCGTTCAATCCGAATAGACCATTCGGATGGGGGTGGCATTAGTAGTATGCCACCAGTCACATAGCCACGTTCAATGCGACTGGTTTGTGACACCGACTGGACACGTTCACGTGCCGTCGGTGAAGCTTTAAGCTCAGGCTCTTCTGCGTTAGACCCATTGTAAATGATGGTCTGAACGACATCCTACCCAGCTGAAAAGTAGCTGCGCTTTTATGGGCAGCGCTCTCACGAATGGTCGCTGCGCTAGCTAGCGCAGACGACGAGACAGTTGCCTGTTGAAGTAAGGCAAGTTGGCCTTCGCAACGTTGGGCGTCTCCATGTTAGGAAAAATTGGTGAATTTGGATGGGCAATAAAGCGCAATCATCCTTCCTCATTGGCTCGCTGTGCTGATCATTACTATGAGATAATGGCAGCGGTGTCGACTCATTGTAGTCAACAACGAGCGACGGATCTACATCCTCACTGTGAAAGTGATTAAAAAGCGGCGCGTAAAGCAACTCGCTATCCCACTTCCTCCCGTTGACGATTTTACAAAATGGAAAATATGTTTTTAAAGAGAGGTGGTGTAACGGACTACAGTTGCCCTAATGTTAGACAAAACCATTAGGTACACTCTTTGTACTTAACGGGATGGTCAATTACTTAATGTAAAGTAATTAGACCTGCCACTTGGGTTTGGTGCACAAAGTGACCCACCCTTGTGTACGTGATGCACATAGGTGCATTCACATTGGAAGGGATGACGGCTAGGGTCATCCGTAAGCCAAGGTATTTATATAATATTCAGATAATACGCTTGCCATATAGTTTATTGGAAGAGCGACGACCATCTCACTTCTCGTTCGACACTTGGAGATCATGAGCCAAATGCCAGTGCTTCAGCCATCAAAATTCTAACGACCCAACCGCCGTAGGTAGATATCAACGCCCGCATTTCTGAGTGTATCGGCAATCGAGTAGACCAGAATCGGTGTGAAATCTGGGAAGAAATTTGCTGTGCTACATAAGGGCGCATCTCTACAGAGATAGCATCTATTGATTGGTTAAAGTGTTTATATTGATTCGATTAAAAATAAATCAGTCTTAAAAACTACTTCCTTGTTAACAAGTGCACACGCGAAGCCGGGATACCGCTTCCATACTTGTACTAAGGTACTTAGTTGCTAAGTGAGGTCGCTTAGGTGCCCACCAAGTGCCTCACTGCACGTGAAAGAAGACGGTCGCCGCTTCCTCGCTGTGTTTGAAGGTGTGTGCTTAAGTAGCGTGGCTGCTATTGATGCGCCAGCCTACAGGCTTAGTGATACCCCTGCAACATTTGGCAGATGTGTAACCATGTTGGATCGGTGCGAGATTTCACACAAAGTTATTATATGACTATTCGTTTATAGCCGAGCCATGAACGGAAAGCTGGACTTTAAGCACATCGTGCCCACGTCCAAATGGTTCTTACACTTATGCTTACATATAAGTGTAAGAAATTTATATTCGCTGCAAGTGAAATATTACTTCCTATGTGCATCGTCGGTAAACATGGTGTACGCCCTGATCCTGAAAACGTCAAGGCAACCACCGACTGGTCTGTGCTTGTCGATGTTAAGGCACTCCGTAAGTTCCTCGGCTTAGCGGCGTACTTGCATTAGTATTCCATAAATTATGCCAAAATGACAGTACACAGCTCTTGCTTATTTAAGGAAAAATGCAAAATGGTCATAAAACAGTGGCTGTGAAATACAGATAACCATTGCGTGTTGTGTATCGATCTATTGCAGATCAACACCATTTCGACAATTCTTGTAAGGATTATTGTGATGGATTTCTAAGGTGATCCATCAAACGTTAAAGAGACTTATCTTCTTGATAGGCTCTTCTTATGTCGTCAAGTAATTTTGACGACGGATCATTTATTATTCCAACAGTGAACTTATCCTTACTGTTGATTTGTGCAGCCCGCTCATAATCTGGGCGGCGCGAAAAGGCATCAATGACGACGTTAAATCTTCCTGGTTTGCAGTGCACGTGAAAGTTATACTCCGCGAAGAAGACAAATATCTCGCCATTCTTTGCGAGACATGTGAACTATTCATGGCCGAGTGTAAAGACACGATCCGTATCAAAATGAACGGACTATCTCCGAAAAGATAGACCCTTACCTTAGCCACTGCACATTACATGGCAAGGAATTCCTTGTCATGTGCTGAGTAATTGTGCGCAGCTGGGTGATGCTGACGCGACTGATAGTAGATGACGCGCACTGCGACGTCTGTATCAAATTGCATTACCGCACTGCCGATTGCAAAGTCGATGGCGTCACAGACCACATAAAATGGTCGGTCTTGGTCTGCAAGCACTGGCGCCACACCTCGTGTCGTCATCCCCACACATCATGATTTGCGTACGCATCATGTATGTGTATCGTAGACGTGAGAAGACTTATCTCACGGTAAGCCGCGATTTCTTCTGGCCTCACTAGTATGAGTATATGCGCAAGTATATATGTTCATGCGAGGTTTGCCACTGGGTAAAGCTTATTCTTTCATCCGTGCTCCTTTACAACCTCTGCCTGTTCCAACAGTGTTGGCAATCCGTATCAATGGACTTCGTCTTCGGATTTCGCGAAGACGCTCACAAGAAGAACGGTTGTCTTCCCGGTTAATGGCAGGGTATTGGCAATTTGTGTTCAAATTAAAAAAAAATCAATGCTTGTGGAGTAATTACTTGTGGCCGAGACTTGTAGAGCTAATACTGAGTATATTCTTTTAGCGTGGTCATTTGTGGGTGAATGATCTCACTTCCATTTATTCCTACGAAACGTGCTGACCTTTCGTTGCTAACGAACACTGGTTTGTTCCACGTTACTTTTCTTATGTTGTAAGTCACAGCACAAAAATGCAGACGTCACTTTCTGGCAGGATAGCGCTGATGAACCCCAACCATCAGTTCCTACACGCTTAGACTTCCGGACGTTTGTGGGCACCTGCTTCTTGCTGACACACTTACCGACTGAGCTGCAATGCAAGGGGTCCCCCCTGGCGCAGTGGTCAAGCACCGACTTGTCGACTCAAAGGTCACGTCAACCAGAATAGCAAATGCAGCAGACTTTCCGATACCCCTGGGACCTTGGTATCGTTAAGCACAGATAAGCCCTAAGGATAAAGCTAAAAACCAGAATTAAAAAAGTGACAAGAAAAATCAGATAAATAAGGATGAGTTTGTCGAAAATCGTAGCCAAAGCCGAGTAGGTATAAGTTGTGTGAACGATAATACACGACTGACTTTCAGCTGAGCTACAATGCAATTAGAATCCAAGCTGACCATTTCCTTCTTTTGCGTACAAATTTGGTACAGACAGTCAATCAAACTATGCAAATAAACATGTCCTTCCCTGCATGTGCACGTGTATAATATCAGAGTTGCAGCATCACCTTCAACACTCTCCCTTGGTGTTTGCACTCGGTGTTTGCTTAAATGTGCATATTGAGACTCGCAACGAACACGCTGTGCTTGTCCTTTGCAAGTGCCTTCGTCAGTCCCTCGGCCACCATTACTTCCGTGGGCTTGTACTCCAACTCGGTGACGTTGCGTTCGACCCTTTCAGACAAGAAGTGAAATTTGATATCGATGTGCTAAGTTCTTGAATGGTAGACTGGGTTCTTCGCCAAGCAACACATCCTTGGTGATCTTGGTAGATCGTTGCGGCTTCGTTTTGAGAAATCTTCGTCCTTCAGCAACAATCCGATCCAGACCGCTTCTTAAACTGCGTTGTAGAGACTCATGTACTCAGCCTCCGTGCTGCCGCTTTGACTTCAACGAGATAACAATACCAATCAGGGGGAAGACGTATCTAGTCCTCAAGCGTCGCGGATACAAATTTCCAGCCCAATTTGCATCCTTCCAACTACTCTCAGCGACGACGAGTGCGTGTACATTCTTGTCATCACACGGCGCCTGACATGCCACCTAATAGGGGCAAAGCTGATGGGTCGTCTGCAAAGACACCCAAACAACCACGCACTAAGCGCACGCGGAGCGTTGAAACGCAGCCGTCGCGAAATGTCTGAGTTGCATGCCGACAGCAACTGCTGCTGTAACGCTAAATGGACTTACATACACCAGAGTCCACGGGTTTAGCAGCATCGTCCTCGGGTGCGTTGAGGGCTCTGCAGATGAATTTGATTCGAACATTTCATTGGAATCGTAAAATACCTCCCAATCGGAAGTTGAGGCGAATTAGTTCTCACAGTACTCACCTGAGTGTCTCTTGTTGTGTATGCTTCATCAGAAGCTACCTTTTGTCGTGTAGCTGCCAAATTTGCCACCTTAAAAGCGAGGAGCACGGATAATGACTGTACTAGCTAGAATTATAATAATTCAACAAGTGTGGCTTACAGAGTGAGACACAATCGTATTCTTTATCAATTATATTAGTCAATATAGTGACTGTTGATTAAGGCAGTGCCAAAACGGGGCGTGGTGTCCCGTCACATATTTATTATATTCTATAAGAGGAATAATAAAGGAGTATGGAATTATTATGATTTATTGATTTTTACTTTTATCTTTAATATTACCGTAAAACGGTAAAGTTTTGTAGCAACAAGACAACAGTTCTGTGTTGGTTAATTCAAGCTTTAATTAAACCCGCGAATCGATGCGTGACGCACATCTCAGCGGTGCGCTATACAAAGTTTTGTATCAACATATTAAAGTCAGTAGAGAAGAAGATCTTCACGTATGAACTTAATGTGTTAATACAGTTTTACTTTTTCCCAATAGGAAGCTTTTTTGGTATCAACTTTGCTTGGTAAGAACACTTAGAACGTAAAACCTTCCTCTGCACGTCGTGTCCGTGAAGCATTCGGAGGCACCTCAGTTTCACTGTTGTCAGTGCAGGCTGGCTTGTACTGAAGCAGAACTAGCGAAACTTACCCCATTAAAAGCGACCCGTAGTATGAGTGCGTACTTTCAATACGCCATTAGCCCAATTGGGACTAAAATTAGCTGTGATATCTCATAGTCGAGTCGAGGCAAAACGTGTTGGCAAGCACTTTCTGCTTGCCCAGATGCATTCGTCGTGGTAATTGCATTTCACCAACAACGACAATAACATCGCCTTTAATTGGGAGAGATGGTGACTAGTTCGCTATAATCAAAGAGACGCATGGACTGTTGATGCCACAGCTCCCGTTCATCAAAAAGTTCAGCTCTGAACTTGACAGAAGCATGCGTCATTGCAAGTAGTAGTTGTGAGCTGAATAGTTTTTTAAGTGAATAGATCTTCACTTCTTGGATCCAATTAGATGAAGCACGGTATCCGAGCGGACCAGAAAAAATGGAACCGATATAGGCCCCCCCTTTTTGGTATAGCCAACCCCCTCCCCGTCTGAATATCATAGTGGTGGCCGATTTGGAGTAAAGAGGAGGTTTGGAGTTATCCAGCTACGTACATCAGCATAGAGAATCATGCTGAGATAGCGCGACCGCTACACTGCTTTTAAAAGGCTGTCAAGTGGATTTGGTCCGATACGGAGCAGATGGCCTATTTGATGAGACCAAAAGTAGCATTGATGACAATAATACTGGTGCGTCCGAGAGAAGTATTTCTTTGTGTGGTATGTGCTATCATTTGAATGTGCACTTAAACAGTATGATGACGACGGTCAGCGATACGTCATGGAGTTTAAGTCTAGGCAGCTAGGATCATACGTGCGTTCTATATCGAGCCAAGGAGTAAGCCGATGATAAAGTCAAACTCTCATACAGGTCGAGCGGGTATATTAATGTCTTAAGGTGTCCTTGACATCTGCTATGAATATCAACACGGGCTCACTGCTTACGGCTCGTCCAATTTTCAAAACCTTTCAATTTTTGCAGCAAAGCATTTGGCAGGATCTGCATCACAACTTAATGCTTTGGCTGCAGTACACCCAGAAACCCAATTCGATCACTAAGTCAGCTATGGCATGAAGAATGAAATTGTAGGCGGGCACGTCTTAATGCGGCCACGCTCTACTTAGACACACACCCTAGCACAGCGAGAAAGCGGTTTAACCAGCTTCTCTTGCGTGCAGTGAGGTAGTTGTGGTGGGCGCGTTAGCGACCTCACCCAACGCACTAACTACTCTGGTTAAGTGTCGTCACGGGAGCGGTAATCCGTCTCCTCGTGCGCACTTACCAAGTCGGAAGTAGTTTTTAGACTGATTTTTATTTTATAGAATTAAATACAAATACCTATTTTAACCAATTAAAATGTCATTTCAATACATAACAGTTAATATGTATTGCGACCGTATCTTTCTAGATACCTCGCGTAACGGATGACGCTGGGCGTCATCCCTCCTAATGTGCATCACATACACAAGGGTTGGTCACAAATGTGCACCACACCCGAGTGCTGGGTCTAATTACTATTATTTAGTAATTGACCATCCCCTTAAGTACACCAAGTGTACTTAACAGGGACTGTGTAACATTAGGGCAACTTTAGCCCGTTACACCATCCCCCCTTTAAGAATGAATTTCCATTTTTTTAAATTCGTCAAAGAGGAGAGAGGAACTGCGAGCAGCTTTACGCGCCGCTAGTTCACTCAATCACTCTATCGCACGTGTTTCCGTACACGGAGCACAAGATGCCACCGAAAAGGGGCTATGTTGGTGGGTCGTCTGCGAAGACGCCCACTCAACCTCACACCAAGCGCCCGCGCCGCGTTAATTCGTCGGCCGCGTCTAATGCCTTAGTGGAAACGCCGACAGCCACTGCTGCTGTCGCGTTAACAGGGCTAAGGGATGCATCCCACTTTAATAGTGAGGATGTTGATCCGTCGCTCATTGTCGACAACATTGAGTCGACATCGATTTCGTCACCTCATAGTAGTGATGTGGACAACGAGCTCATGAGGAAGGATGATGGCGCATTATTGCCCATCCAAACTTCTCTCATGGCTCACAACATGGAGACAGCAGCATTTAGGAATGCTGTCTCGTCGTCTGCGCTGGAAAGCGCAGCGACAGGTAATGAGAGCGCTGCCCATAAAGGCGCAGCAACTTCTCCGTTAGGTATTACCACAACGCCTTATGCTCAGACCATAATCCATAATGGTCCTGACATAGATGATCCGGAGCCTAAAGCTCCGCCGACGACACGTGAACGTGCTCAGTCGGTGTCACAAGCCAGTCGTTTAGAACGTGGCTATGTGACGGGTGGCATACTAAAGATGCCCCCTCCATCTAAATAGCCTCGTTTAAAGGGCCAAGAGCGTCGTCCTAGAGCGCGCTCTTGTAGACGCACATAATTATTTTGGCGTCTTTAAATCATGGAGGGCTCAGGGAAAATCGCTTGGGCGTATTTCCCGATCCCGGTCGGTTGCGTTCAAATTAAACGCCCAACCAATATGAGGCAGAATTCCTGCGCCACATTCATCCGCATTCCGATGCGATGAAACAGCGGTCGAAGCAAATTAATTTCGCCCGCTTGCGTGTGAAAGAAACATGGGCGGTACTGTACCCCATGTTTCTTTTGACAACGCTACTTCTGCTAGTCCATTTGAGACTAGCGAAGAGGCCTCAGCTGGTGCTCCTTTTCATAGGCAGCCACCAAGCCGGGCACATCAATACGAAGGGTATCGATCGGTTTTCAAAAGTCAAAACTCTTCGGGTAACCTTTCCATTGGACGAGGGTCTGAAACCCTTGCCTCACGGAGCGGTGGGCAAGCAACCTTCCAACAAGGAAGCGTTTATTCCCACCCGCATTAATCAGTGCAGGCGGCGCCCGATACGAATGGCGACATGGCCTACCTACTCGCGGCTGCCTTACCTTCGTCCGTTCAGTCGCAGGCGTTTAGGTGCTGCTGTATGACGTATTGTGGATCTCGAGGGTCAAGTCTGGCGACTGATCTCGGATCTTTGTGATGTCCGAGCGAAGGCTCGTCAGGGTTATGAACACCTGAAGACTAGCTTGGACCTCTTTCAACGGATAATGCTGAGGGATCCGCGTTAATCGCGTGATGTCCCTCGCTCTCCAAGTACTGTTCGTGGTGGGAGGCATCGGTCCGATAGGTTTTCGCCTTCACCGTCCCCCTCACCCGAACGACGCTCGACTCACAGTCGGCGTCACCATCGGTCTCCTTAGCCGAATGGGGATATGTGACCTCATTTGGATCTACATACCGTTTCAGACGACCCACATAAAACACGGGGTGCGTCTTCAAATACGGGGGAAGGGTGAGCCTATAATTTAGGCTTACGGTGGTAGAAGAGGTTGGAGACCTATATTATAGGTCTCCAACCTCTTCAAGCACCGTAAAGGGCCCAATGAATCGCGGCAACAACTTCGTAGTCCTCCAGGTAGTACAGAAATTGCATTTTAGGTAGGGTAGCAGTACTTAATAGTACTTTTTCACCCACTCTAAAGCGTACATTGTTTTTGCGACCATTTCGGTCCGCATATTCTTTTTGCTTGTCCTGTGCGCTTGCCATTGCGTCACGGACTTTACGTGTGATGGCTAATCGCTCATCCACAAAGCGTTGAGCCTCGCTCACGCTTTTAGCATCAAACTCGCCTATGATACCGCCAAGAGGTCGGTCATAAGGCGTAGTTTTATTGACCACTGCTAAACTGGCAGGTTTACTAAGGCAAGTTGCAGTCTTTGAGATGATACCCTCATGGGTCATCGTCATATTGACCAAACTATGTCTCTCTTTCGTACCAAGCATAGTGAGGGGTCCTCCCCCACTAAGACTCGGGCTGCGCACAAACGAGACTGGCGTCCGAGGATGGCGCAGTCCGTTAATATAAAACGGTGTCTCACCCGTACTG
>NC_090619.1:1314755-1325902 GCF_004359215.1 Bremia lactucae
GGGTTTGGGGTTTGCGCCGGTATGGTCGCCGTGTTCAGCTTATTGTAAGCATGAACCACGAGCCTGTGCAACTCTTTGAGTTTGTACACTTACTAGTTCTACAAATCTAAGTGACTCTTTGAGTCTATTAGTCTTCGTCTGACTGAAGGAGCGAGGTAGGTTTGCTAGGTAGCACTCATAGTAAATCAACGCCTAAGTCTTCATAAGACTTATTCTCCGTGAGGATGGATTTTTTCTAAACCTCTCAAAGGTGTTTAGCGTTTGAAAGCTAAAAAGTCTTGTTTGGGACCTGAGCAAACGGTTCATATCCTGTCTTAGAGTCCAGAGGTGCTTGATCGGAGGCCAGAAGCCTTTTTATGCACTTTGAGTCCACAATTATTGGACAGATCCATGACCACCTAGCGGCATATGTGCCAGCTCGATGAATTTGTGTACCGGATGGAGCCTTGGGCTCGCTTTCTTGTCTTGAGGTTTTATACATCTTAAGGCAAAGAGCGATCACAGCCAAGGGCTGTGCTCGTGGCTTTACTGACACGATATTTCGACTTCATGGGTTACCCCGTGAACTGGTCTCAGATCGAGACCCTAGTTCACGGCGGAAGTTTGGCAAATAGTGTTCAAATCCTTTGGAAAACAGTTGAAAATGTCAGCTTCTGATCATCCTGAAACAGATGGTCAGACGGAGCGTGCAAATCGTACTCTCGAAGAGATACTTCGCGGATACGTCCACTTTCTTAAGAGCTGGAACAAGTTCTTGCCGATGGTAGAATTGCCATCAACAATGCAGTGCATGCTTCTAAGAAGCATACACCGTTTTACGTGAACAGCTTACGCTACCCACGTTATACCCACCTTGTTTATGAGTGACACTTATTCAAGGGGGGAGGGGCTCGCTCAAGCAAAGAACTTTCAAGCTCTTGCTAACCACGCATTGGCCCTAAGGTCAATGCGTAGGATACCAATGTTGATTTAATCAACATTGGAGTGGACAAACTCAGTAATATCAAAAATACTATTACTGACTTTAATAACGATGCTAAAAGACTCAGCATCGAAACCAATTAAAATGAGAACAATCATGCTCTCACTAATGAGGAGAATGGCATCTTCGCATTGCGCACCGATATCACTGCAGACAAAAACAAAATCGAGTCAGCAGGTAATTACCTGCTGGCTAGAGAAACAGTGGTCCGTTTCGTAAAGGATTCCATCGCTGATGCGGTGGACCGACAGAAACGGAATTCTCACAAAAATGGAAGAGCCAACATAATTTCATTTAAAATTAATGACCTAGTCCTACTGACTTCGGTAACCCTACCAGAACATGTAGTGACGACTGTAGGCAGTAAGAAATTACTGCCCAAGTATATCGGCCCGTTCCGTGTACCTCTTCGCCAAGGCAATGCATACACGCTCGATCTGCCTGGGCGTCTCCGCCCTTACCATCCGTACGAGGCTACTTCCGATTCCGAATTACCCCGGAACGGTCTTAGGCGTCTGCCAAAGCCTTATGGTCCGGAGCTAAAGAATGAAAGTCTCGGGACAGAGTCTGGCTCATGAACCTGACGATCCACTCTTTCCTCCAAGGAGGAAATCTTTTGGCGTGCTGTAAGCATTTCGTTTTGAAGGGACTGATGTGTCCTTTCGTTCGCCAGTTGATCAGTCGCAACTTGCGAACAATTTCTAAACTGGTCACGAGAAACATTATCAACCGTCATCACTAACATGCGGCGACGGGATCGCTCGTGATCAATATCCTTCCTCAAATAGTGAAGGGCGTGATCCAAATCATGATGTTGATTCGGTTCGTCAAACGAGGCGAATTGATCTTTCCTCCCTCTAAATCGATTGACGGATTCGAGTGGTGAGAAGCATTTTTCTTGTTGAACGCCTCTCGAACCACCGTGATGTAAAGGGGGTTCGAACGAATGTTATCTCCTCGTTGGCGAGGGCATCCACACTCGCATGATAGTTGGGAACCTCGTTCCCAACTGATGATGGACGTTCCGGTCTAGACCCATCCTCCTCGACAGAGGGTCCATAAAAGAATGAGTGCTTCCCGCGCTCGTAGAAGGATTGGAGGTTCTCAATTCCTACGCGCATCACACAAGAGATGGGCGTTCACCAATGAGGATCTTTGGGGGAGTATGCTTCCTTAGGGGCATGAGCTGCGCCCTTAGAACAGCATGGATATGAGTCCCCCCACGAAAGGCAAGGTATCCCTGCCTCTCTAGACAAACGGTGCAGCTTGTGGCGTGCACCAACTACCGTCCATTTTTTTCGAATTGTTAACGGAAAGCATTTAGATTGTCAAGCCAGACCTCACGGCCTATGCTTTGCACATTCTGCACAAATGCCGTCCAAGCTTGGAACAAAGGTTTGACATCCTTTGCCCGCTTACAAGATTACCACCGATGCCGGAAAGGCATCGGTGAAGATTCCGTTTTATCCTCACCAGGCTTGTGAAGCCTAGATGAGTCGAACAACCGAATATGATAGTGATCGTTGGTCGTACAAGACCAAAGAGTTAGGTCACCCCTAGACGATGGAGTCATCATCAGATGACTCCTCACCAGCGAGGTTCGATGAGTCAAACAAGCTTGTCATCAACTCTTTGGTTGCCATGTTAGGACTCGAAGGTTTAACGGACTCGGCCTCGGGTGATTCGGCGGCTTTCACAGTAGCCACTGAGTCGGGTGATGACTGTGAGTTGGACCAGTCATCTACAATTGGTGTGTCAGGTGTTGTAACTGTCACCCGCAATGGCAGTAGCAGATGACATATTCCAGACATAATAGTATTTCCCTGTCACTCCACATCGGTCACTCTTGTGACTGTTGGTTTAGGGATGTAACGGGGTGTCCCGTCACATAAATATTTTATTATATAAGATAAATAATAAATATAATTTCCTATGAGAGAAAATACATACAGAAGCACAAAATTATTTCCTTCATTAACAATGACTAAATAGCTCCAATATTACCAATTATTGGTAATATTGACGCAATAAGACATTTGTTTTTTGTTAATTGGTTGACAAAAGCTTAAACCACCTCGCCAATTGTTATAAGACACGATTTGGCGGTGCAAGTAGGCGCTATTCGTAGTTTGAATTGATATAATATATTCGTAGTAGATAGAAGATATTTACGTAGGACTTTAAAAAAATTATAAGAAATTACACAGAATAGGACACCTTCTATCGGAAATTCGCAGAATAGGACACTTTTATTTTTATTTAAAGGGATGGGACATTTCTTAGTCTTTTTGATCTGAGCCTCGCGAGCGACGCAAGGAAGCCCCCTAAGTTTCCCCTCGCAATCTCGGAAGATCATCCCCGAGACGTCTTCTCTCGAGATCCTCTTTCCACCGCTCCAAACCTCCTTCTTCCACAAGAACCTCAACCAAATTGTGATGCCACCTACCATCACTCCCGACGTGCCAACTTGGTAAGGACTATCTTTTGCTACCGTGGACGTAGCAGTGATGGCCATTCTATCACAGGCAGCAAAATATCACGTCAGCTACAATGTCTCCGATACAAACAAAACCAGAGCCTAATTCAAGTGTTCAGGCGACGATTGTCCTGCATGTGCTCGCATATCCCTTCACAAAAAACGAACAATATCGTATTAGTCAAGTGCCAGATCAGCATTCATGCCAAGGATCGCTTGAGAAATCTCGGGTACCCCAGAGTGAGCACACATTTTTGTAGAGAAGATTGGGCACGATAGGAGAACTTGTCGGGAAGGTCAAATGTGATCACTGGGGAGGAGGGCAGTAGTTTTTTTCCTTTTATAGTTGGCGAAAAAAAGAGTGCCCTATCCTGTGAATAAAGACAAGTCCTATTCTGCGAATTTCCGATTAAAAGTGTCCTAGTCTGTGTAATTTCTCTAAATTAATACAGTTTTACTTTTTCTCAAATCCAAGGCCTTAGAATTAACGCTAAGACTACTTAGCTGCCTGTAATCTAACTGACGTTGGGATCTCAACATTCCCACAGTCAATTTTAAAAAGCATGCAACTTGGAGTGCACGACCTGCGGTGCAGACAGTGTCTGACTGCTCGACCTACAGTGCGGCTGGTATGTTCTCGGTGACAGTGTCCGACTGCACGACCTACAGTGCGGCTGGTATGTTCTCGGTGATAGTGTCCGACTGCACAATACGTTTATTTTCAAGCTAGACTTCACATGTTATGTCTATTATGTCGAAAAATGGCTTTGGCAGTTTATGGTGTCTGTAAAGCCGCAATAATTATCTGCGATATTGTATTTGGCGCCTTCCAGAAAGGCACGCTCGGTCTCATACTCGTTGCTACGTCGCCAACATCTAATCTTCGACGGCTTCATAGAAGGTTGATTTCCAGGAAAGCTAATGTATGCATTCTTAGCATCCTTTTTAGTTGTTGGGTAATTAGACTCTGGGGTAGCAGCACGACTTAATGGGCTACCGCCATTGAAACAGGCATTGCGGCGATGATTAAAAGTTATCGATACAAAGGTGCACGGCTTATGTCATGGTTGAGATAGGTGTTGCAAGGCTGCGGGTAACAATGATGTGATAAGATTAAATACTTTGCGCATGCAGTTGTATTGCCGTGATCGCACTGGTAAGAGTGCCACTACTTTAAATAAATTAACAGCCAGAAAATGTCCTTTAGTTAAGGTTACACAAGTAAAAGGCGCATTACTCTATACAGTCAGCGGAGCTATGAATTGCATGTAGAATATAGGTGTACAATTGCTTTACATTTGTTGTAACATCTTGGACGCGCCCTGCTCCTCTGAAGTGGATTGATCCTGCAACTTTGACAATTTGTTTCAACAGTGCACGCTTTAAAAGCGGTAATAATTGTTATACACTGATACGCGCAGCGGTTGAGCTGTCTGCTATTTTGTATTTATCTCATATGGGTAAAATTCCCTTTGACTAGCTTAACGCAGTTCTTGTAGACCTGCCATGAGTATGTTCCTTTGACATATTTGATACCGAGCCAGTACCAAGCTAGCGTGCATGATTCTCCACATAAACTATAATCAATCTGATGTTGACCACGTGGAAACTCAGTGCAGCAACTTTGACCAGAAGCAACCTTAGAATCGCTTAGCCAGACCTCACATGGACCATCCAGCGTGTAGCCCGATGTTACGAACGAGTTGCTGGTCGGAATTTGCTGCGTCTCGGTCCCGGGGCTTGTGAGTCCACACTCAAAAATAGCTTCTTCCGTCACGTCATACAACGACTCATCATCTAGCATGGCCCGCAGTGATGTGTAACCATGTTGATGCATCCAGCTTTGAACTTCAATGCTCGTATTAACACCGTGCTCCTCTAAGTAGGCGAGTGCCATGCCTTGAAAGTCCATACCGTCCACAATGAAAAACGGGGGCGGATGCAGCACGACTTGACCCTCGACCAAGCCAAAGTTTAGTCGACGGTGACCAGCAATACAGATGATTAGTACACTTGCAATATAAACGAGAAAAAGACTCGGCGAATTTTCAGACAAACTCATGATGATCGGCTAATTGATTCAATGTTGCCACTTTCTGCACTGTTTGGGCGATGCAACGAGATACTTGCTTGATTAGTAATTTAAGAGATTTTGCCAGTATACAATGTAAAGATTCGTTTTTTAGCCAAATAACTTTTATTAAAGGAAATGTGGCGGCACGGCGAAGTTGAAGGTATCGTTATCTTGCGAGAGCTATCCCTGCATAAATTAGCATGCTATTGCAAACAAATATCTTTGTCATTGGCGACAGCATTACAAGGCATTTTGTAGAATTTATCATAGATGATATGGCATCGGGCAGAAAAGCGCACACCAATGCTGCAGCAATTCTTCTGAGCGGCTTCGTACCATCGTAAATGTTCTTATATGATAGCATCAAGGATGTCTACATGAAATAAAACGATCTATTTAAATGTGAATCGACTTACAATACTGGACACATTTATCGAATGTGATCAGCATTAAAGTAGTTCTATCAACAACAGGACGATCGGTCTAAATGCACGATCGGAGGTGGTGGGAGTTGCTCGCCTTTTGGGGCAACGAAGCTGAAACCAAATCATCGAGACTATGAATGCCGTATTTTTCAGGTGCACCAGTACGCCACAACTCGCGCGGATTCAGCCGGCCATTAGGCTTTAAGAACTCCACGTCCATGTATTGCTGGTGCCAGCGGATTAAAAAGTCAATTCGAGGCGTTGGTAAATTTCCCAGCAGCTCAGCCATGTTTTTCAAAATGCATAGGCCGTAAGGAATATCCTCCCAGAACAAACGTGAGTTTGTTGCAGGCTGAAACCTACCCTTCGAAGGCTCCTCTAGTGGCGTCAAGCAGCCAGCGTAGCCAATGTTCGTACGAAAAATTTGCAAGAGCGAGGAATGATCTAACACGTCCTTGCCATAATGCTTCACCACCCGGTCTCCCATGGGCAGCACGTCTGACAAATCAAGAGCCGAGAAGCGCTGCAGCAACGCAAGTTTGATTTGCTGAAGCTCGTTGTCCAGCATTGCTAACTGTTCCGCTGAAAACTCGTCAAAGTCGGCGTCTGTGATATCATATAACGTGGATAAAGTGATATTAATGGCCAGCGCACTAATTTCAAGTATGTTAAGCGAATCCGTACACAGTGTGAGACCCTTGCGATTTTGAAGTTCCTCAAGGGTGTAAGTCTTTTTGCCGTCCCAGTCACGAAAGATGGCATAGTAGCGAGCTGGGTGAATGATCTGGTTTGATGGGGTCAGCGTCAGGTTGAGGAAGTTAGCCACTGTTTTGCAAGGCATGTCGAATAGAGTCTGCATAAGCGTAGCAGCCTCCTGTTTCTTCTCAACAGGATAGCTGGCTACGTACAAACACTGTTTGGGGCCAATGATGCGGCACTTTTTACTGTACACATGATATAGGTTAGAATAGGAGAATCAATAAATGCGACGGCCAAGCGGCAATTCACCCGTATTCGATAGTTTTGCAGATCCACGGGATGTTCTGCAGACCAAAGAGCTACATTGCACCATAGCGGCAGCCAGATTGGTGAATTAAATGTCGTCATTCAATGCAAATAAACCGCGCTGATATTCATACCATGTCTATTTTGGCAAGCTTTTCCACACCAAGCGCTTTTTTTGCGGCCCAATCGAACCCACCCTGAGCAAACAACGCACCCAGCTTGACTCCTGACTTGAGGTAGGGAGCAATGTGCTCTAAGATGGCCGGATGCACGTGAGCGGGGGCCGTAATGAGAACTACATCGGATTGCGGAATGACGTGCTTGGCTTTCTTGGAAACAAGGCTCAGAGAGCCCGTCATAACGCCTTTATGCTCCCAGCTGCTACCTGCAGTGCTCAGCTGAAGCGTCTGCGCCCAGCGCTCAGGATGGCGCGTCAAGACCTGAACGCGCAAACCTTTGGAGGAAAGATAAGCGGCCGCAACATGTGCGCCGTTTCCACCACCGCAAATGGTGACGACACCTACGGATGCAGAGATAGACAACTTTAGCTCAGTGCATGATGTGGTGGTCATCTAGCCTGATTGATTAACCAATGGTTGTAAATCGGTGCTCCCTCTCTTATTAAATCAATCTAGATAACGAGGATGTATCGTGCAATTAGACTCTTATCAGATAAACCTTCTGCTACTGGAGTAGTCCTGAAGCCTTCTGATGCGTTTCAGCCGTCACCCTAATTGCAAAGAGCTCATTGAGTTCGTCCTTGCTGAAAGCAAAGGCCACCGCTTTGTCAATCTGCTCAATGGCGCGCGAGTAGTCTTGCATTGCCATGTAAACCTGAGCCAAGTGGCAATAGGCAAACTTGGAGCGCGGGCACATCTCCACGGCCTTTTCAAAAAGCATCAGAGCCTGATGGCCGTATTCTGTGCCCTTTTGCACCAGCATGTTACCTTGATTAATGTAGCCCATCGGGTAGGTCGGATCCAGCTCGATCGCCTTCAAAAACATTTCCTCAACAGAATTTAGATCAACGGGGCTGCCAGGTGCTTGCAACATCTGCATGTACGTTTCGCCAATATAATTGTAAATCTCCGGTACTTCAGGTGTGATACGCGCCGCTGTCATAAGATACTCTACAGCACCCTGAAAGTTACCGTTGCGCGCGTGGGACACACCCAATTGGATATAGGCCATAGAAAAGTCAGGCGCAATACTGATGCACTTCTCCAAATCGCTCAGTGCTGTCGCCATGGACAACTCATTGCTACTTTCATCGGGCAACAAATCGATTGAGTGGAGTTGGCCGCGGTGAAAGTACGCGGTGGAACACTCCGGCTTTTCAGATAGGGCCTCGTCAAACCACTCAAGTGCCTTTGTCAGGTTCTTCTGGTCAAAGCAGAGCCCACCCATACGAATTTTGGCAAAAATGGAATAGGGCTTTACGGCTAAGGCTTTCTCAAATGCATTGCGAGCCACGTCGAATTCACCACGCAAGTGGTAGAATGTTCCATTTTCAATTTGAGCTGTATAATACGCTTCGTTCTCTGGATCAACAAGCTTACATGCAGCGTCCAGATCCTTAGCAGCCAGATCATAGTTCTTTACCTTCTTCAGCGCCAATCCACGCTTCGTCAGCAGCAAGCCACGCTGATATCGAGTACTTTCGTTTGTATCAAGTGCCTCCAGCTCGCTCGTGTATTCTTCTGACGGCTTTTCTGCAAGAAAGTCGTTTTCATCGTCACTCGGATGGAATGATGAGAAGTACGATGTAACGAAAAATTGATCGGGCAGGTAACGTATGGGATTTTGCTTGTTCTGCCGGGCATCCTCAATTTCCTTAGCAGTAATAGTGCTGTGAATGCGGCTAATCTCCTGGACCAAATTCTCATCTACTTGCTCTTGATTCTCCTCCGAAATTACCAACAGACATACGTAGTCCACCAGCGAGCCACGAAGGTCGCCCGAGCAAGCTCGAGCCTTTGCGCGACGCAGATAGGACTTAAGGTGGCGCTTTTCCAGCAGCAAAGCCTTGGTGCAATCCTCCACAACATTTTCGTGGTCCTGCAGCTTTTCGTAGGCCGCGGCACGGTTTGAGTACATAACCTTGAGGTTGCGGATATCCAGTGGCTGCTGCTTCTCGCACTTGGAGATGGCGACGGAGTAAAGTTTCACGGCCCCACTAAAGTCACCAGACTTGTATTTCTCAGTGGCCAGCGTAGCGTCATGCTCAACGAGGCTAGCGGCGATTACTATATTACTATCGGCGCTCTGGCAAACCAAAGTTTTCTGCGGCGGCTTAGAAGCGGATGAAGGCACGCGTGGCCGCTTTGTATCCGCAGCAGTACGCTTAAGGTACAGGGTTAGGGCTACGAACGCTGTGACTGTAGCCATCGAAGCTAGAATAGCGAGCTGCATCAACGCGCGCTGCTCCATATCTGCGTCACGTGGAATCAAGCGTGCTGAGTGAAGTAATTACCCCACCAGTTTCGTAAAATTGTGTCGTGACAAATCATCTCCATATTTTGCCACATATGTGAGTTCGATCCTTCAGATAGTTTTACCTATTTTTCAAAGGACTTACCTTAAATTTAATTATTTTTCGTGTGAGAGCATAATTGAGTAGTAAATGCATGGTCAGAAATGTATGACCTATTCATGAATGGCCCGTACATCAAAACCAGTGATCTATTGGCCGTGAGCAAGAAACCTCCTTACACAATAAAGCATGGCCGATACAGCTGTGAACCCCAAGGCATACCCACTTGCTGATGCTAAGCTCACTGTATCCATTTTGGACCTGGTGCAGCAGGCTACCAACTACAAGCAGATTAAAAAGGGCGCTAATGAAGCCACCAAGACGCTTAATCGCGGCATTTCGGAATTTATAGTCATGGCAGCAGACACGGAGCCGCTGGAAATTTTGCTGCATCTTCCGTTGCTGTGCGAAGACAAAAATGTACCTTACGTTTTCGTCCCGTCCAAGGTCGCCCTCGGCCGCGCCTGCGGTGTATCACGCCCGGTTATCGCTGCTTCGATTACGTCCAACGACGCCTCACAATTAGGCTCTCAGATCCAGAGTATGCGCGAGCAGATTGAGCAACTTCTTATTTAAGGGACCTCGCACTGAATGCTTGCCGAAACTTCGTGCCAGTCAGTTGTCGTGTAAAGTTGACTCTTTTTCTAAAAGTTTAAGATACCAACCACTACATTGACAACCTTTGACCCTCGAAGCTTCTAATCTCAATAATCGATACACTAAAAGTTTCCCGAGACTACCCGCTCGTACTCTAATGCAAAATCTTTTATCTGGTGCATTGCCGTGGCACATCGGCACATTTGACGCCAAAATTGTCAAGCTTCATTGAATGGTGCTTAGCAACATATATGCAGCGCCGCGATATCAGCCCACGAGTCATTAAGCACGTAAGTGGCAGGCAAATGTATAGCTGCTGCCAAATCGTAGACTTTTAATATTCGAGTTCTTCGAGCGTTGTTGTTCGGCCCGAAGCCTCGCCCTTTTTCAGTTTCTTGTTTTCTGCTTAAACGCCCGCTCACATCTAGAAGCAACGAATACAACAAGCATAAACATCAGGGGCATAAAATGAAATTTCTCTAATTTATAATATGAAAATTAATGACAGTAACGGCTTCGTCAATATGTAAACAACAGACGTTTTATCTCCACAATACATTTATATATGTAAGCTACAATTCGCAAAGGATATATATTCTATTACTGACGATCTTTCAAGATCCTTAACATGCTTTTCAGCTCACATTTATTACTAAATTATAATCTAAAGTTTATCTTATTATAATAATCAAATCACTTTGCAACCTCACCAATTATACAGCTCTCATTATTTGAAATTCGGACATTTTCAACCCATTAATACCATAACTGTAACGGGGTGTATCGTTACATGATATTAACACTTAAAGATTGTTAATTAATAAATTATCTAGAAGGTAGATAATATTTGGAGGATATTACTTTATATAGTAATATTCAGAATTATTATCCATAAATAGGTATAGACCATTATATCTATTTATTCCGCAGACTAATCAGCTGTAGAGGTATCAAAGAGAGAGTTACAGATAAGATAAGTATAAGAATTCAATTACATGTTTAGTATTAGATTATAATTAAGTTAGCATTTACAAGATATAAAGAGAGACACTTAA
>NC_090619.1:1332544-1338348 GCF_004359215.1 Bremia lactucae
ATTAATGATCTAGTGCTACTCTCTACGGTAAACTTACCTAAGCGATTAGTCACTAATGTGGGTAGCAGTAAACTACTACCCAAGTTCATTGGTCCTTTCCGTGTACTGCATCGCAGAGGCAATGCGTACACAATAGAATTGCCACGTAGGATGCGAACGCATCCTACGTTTTACGTTGGTCGGCTCCGCCCGTACCATCAGTACGCGGCTTCTTCCGCGGACGGATTTGACCACCCTTATCAAGAATCCCCACAAGATTCTTGTGATCGCGAACCGGATTCTCATGTTGAATCTGAAGTTTCTCATGCCGGTTCCGAATATTCTCGAAACTACGATGAGCTGACGACAGCTCATCGCGAACAGCATGATATTTGCGTTCGTTCTCCAACATGGAGTATGCACTCTTTGAACGATCTTCCAACCGCTCGATATGGTGAGCCTCCACCGTCTGCTCAAACGAGCGACGCTTGCCGCGCTCGTGGTCAAGTCCCTCCTCCAAATCATGGAGGAAGTGATCGATTTTGTCGATCCTCGGCAGATCCGACACACGGTTCGGATCTAATTTTCCCTCCTCCACCACAACCTTTGGTGGATTCCCACGGTGGTCAACGTTTCCTTGTGGAACGTATCCAGAACCACCGTGATGTGAAGAGGCAGCGAACGAGTTATCTTTTTCACTTGCGTGGTTATCCACCTTCACATGACAGCTGGGAGCCTCGTTCCCAGCTGGTTGCTGACGTCGAGGGTATGACGAGACCCATCCGATGGTTCAGAAGGCCCATCGGAAAACACGCGCCCCTGGCGCATGTAGATCAATTGCAAAACGTCAATCGCATCCCGCATCTCAATAGAGATGCGAGCCCTTCCCCAGGGCGAAGAAAGGGAATAGACATCCCCTTTTACCCTCTTCGAGTTGTCAACACAACACGGACAGGGATCACCCCACGTGAGGCATGGAAGCCTAGCCTCACGTGACAACCGATGCAATTTATACTTTGCACCGGTTGGAATTCGTTTCTCAAACTTAACGCGATTCGCGTTAAGCTTTTGAAGCCGAGCTTCGCGTCCAATGTCTTTGAGATTGCGAATGAACGCGCTCCAGGTTGCATAAGCGAGACTTTATCTTGCCACTAAACCATCGATGCTTTAGAAAAGCATCGAGATAGAAATCTTCCTCAGCGCGAAAGTTCTTCGCGCTGGGATCAAGGCCATGTAGCTTTGTCGCAATAAATAGGGGATTTATTGTGATGAGTAGTTTCTCCAGACAAGCTATTGATTAGCCGTTCTGGCAAAACCACGGCTTCTTCTCAGGGGCGAGACGAGACATTTTACTGTCTTCACTCCTCTGAGTGGTATCCACTGAAGGAGGGGAGACACAAGGACTTTTCTTATGATGGCTTACGCCACCGTCATCACCTTGCACAGAAACACGTGCAGGTGACCGTACGGGAGACGGAACGGGCGATGAGGGTTTACATAAAAAAAATCTAGCGTCATCATAAGGATTAAATCCGCATTCATAGGCTGTTAATTGCGCTATCCTCGGACGCCAGTCTCGTTTGGGCGCATCATCCTCATCGTCGGATCCAAAAAAATATTAACTCGTCTATCAGAATGAGCCCTCTCATTCGAAGGCTCATAGCCAGCCGCCTGATGTCTATCAGGCGACTGTTCTATTTTCCCCGAGTCGGCCATTTCGTCCGACTCGCATTCGTAGTCGACCTTTAAAGAGGGGTCGTATTCACGTGGTGAATCACCACGTGCACTCGCAACATCTAGTGTTGTGCGAGTGGAAGATACTACGGCAGACGGAACGTCTGCCGCAAGAGATAACAGTGCGTTACCCACGGCTGCACGAACCGCAGCCGAAGTAGCAGCACTATCAACACCCCGCATGAGGTGATACTTCATGCGATGAAATTTAAAATGATGGTTCTGACCAATCAACATCATTTTAAGATTAAGTGGTCACATAGTGACCACTCCATCCAATGACAGTCAGAGTGATTGTCGTTTAAGGGCGGGGTGATGTAACGGGGTGTATCGTTACATGAAATTAACATTTAAAGGTTGTTAATTAATATATTATCTAAAAGGTAGATAAGATTTGGAGGATATTACTTGATATAGTAATGTTCAGAATTCGTTTCCATAAATAGGTATAGACCATTAAATCTATTTATTCCGCAGACTAATCAGCTGTAAATGTAAACAAAAGAGAGAGGCAGATAAGATAAGATAAGAATTCAATTGCATGTTTAGTATTAGTTTATAATTAAGTTAGTGTTAACAGATAGAAAGAAGAGATCCTTAATTATATTAATACAGTTTTCATTTTACCCTCTTTAAGCTAGTTAACTTAAAGAGAAGTCTTCCTCTGCACGTACTAGTGTACGTGAAATATGTAAGGCACCACTTGCAACTGAAGCTGTGCGAAGTGGACTTGTACTGAAGCAGTCCAAGTCGTAGTGCCCCGTTACACCAAAAGCAGAAATACTCGCACTTGAGCCATAAGCCCGTGAGGAGGCCGATGCTTCGGACAATAATTATTTCATGAACAAGGAGACCCATACGGTCAACCAGAGAGTCTCATACATATTTGCAATGAGTAATATGACTAACTGAAGTTAAGTCATAATATTCCTTATATTTTTAATAGAAAGCAGTGAGATCTTGCTTTTAAATGGGGCACACATCGTTTTAAGAACCGTTTTTGTGGTACATTTACCTTATGGGTAATATACCCTTTTATCATATTCTATAATAGTGAATTACCTAAATCCCATTTATCATGGGTAACAATGTGGTCGCCGCCAGATATAAATCTGGCGGCCGAAATCTATTTTTAAAATTAGCTATGGGTAAGGTTTCAGATTAAATGATTAATAAGGTGCAGTTCGCCTTTTGATCTTAAAAGCGTCAAGTGCCTTCCTAAGGCTTGCGCATTGATCTGTAAGAGGTAGAAGTCTTGCTACGGAAATACGCTTTGCACTAGTTGCCACTTAGTTTTACGAATCCCTGAATCCCTTGGACTAGGATTCATTAAGCTTTCATAGCTTGAACGATTCCCTGAGTTGTTAAACTCATTAGTTTTATAGAACTAAGAGACTCTCTGAGTCTATAAGTCTTCCTCTGACTTCAGGAGCGAGGTAGCTCTGCTACACTTGGTAGCACTCGTGGTCAATCTTCATCTGAGTCTTTATAAGACTAAGCCCTCAACGAAATAAAAAAAGTTTTCAGAACTTTCTGAGCTTGTCATAAGCGCGCGCAACGCGCAGCTTATGACACCGTCAACACTTTTTTGGGCTTGAACATGTAGAGTTCAATATATTCCAAGGACCAGAGGCCCTGCATGCAAGGGTTGAAGTCTACATGCGATATTAATCCTCCCCGAACGGCCAAGTACAACATCACCTTACGGCATCTTTGCCAACCCGGTATATCTCTGTACCTGATTAAGAGCCAAGGGCTCGCCCTCTAGTTGTCAATGTTAAGTCATTTGAGAGAAAAGAGGGAGAAAATCTCCCTTTTTGGATTAAGCAGATGGAGATGTCCATTGACTCCACCTTGTTCCTAACCGAACGGCAAAAGGTGGTTATGGCCATTTCCAAACTCGGAGGTAGAGACATGCAGTGGGCACTATCGTGCAGTACGTCCATAAACGACGCTTTTCCTCATGGGATTCGCTGAAACAGCAAATAACTAGCATGTTTGCACCGCCTGATCAGGATTTTTGCATGCGAGCACGGCTTCTAGCGACTCGACAGGGTAAACCTAGGGGACTATGTCCAGGATTTGAGAAGTCCATTGCATCAATGCATCAAGACCCGGTGCAAGAAGCAATTTTCGTAACAATCTTTATGGGGCCGCAATCAGGGCGTTGCCCGGACGGAAGCTACTTTCGAAGAGGCAGTTGCCCAAAGCGCTACGCGCTGAGTTTGACTTTATATCTACTCGTGCTAGAACGCCGAGTTTAGCAAACAAGCTCTCGGGCACATTTTCACCGTCTAATCGACCGGAACCCATGGATTTCAGCGTCGTTGAGGAAGGAGACGAGGCTTTTCAAGCTGGAACAGCATAAGAACATCCGTAGATGTTATATGTGTGGAAGCATGAAACATTAACGTCCGACCTGTCCACGCGTAAAGCTCGAAAGAGCACCAATCCCGACCTATTCCAGAAATCTGGTACGGTGCGGGAAAACGTCGATACCCAGTAGGTGCGAGGCGCCCTACTGGGGAAGACCTAGGCTCTGTTGCACCTCTAGGAGGTGATAGTAAACAATACCTAGCCCCAATTAGCTCGGGGCGTAATGGCACGGGGCGTGAGTACAAGCCTGGCTTGTAAGTCGCTCAAGCGACTGTGAAGGGCTTTGATAAGCCATTGTCAATTTAAATTGACCTAGGAGCGACTTGCAATTATGCTCGACGTCTTTCCCTTGAAGAAAATCGATAATACGTTGAGGCGCTTACAGCGCATGAAAGTGACACAAGCATGGTTCGCTTAGCTACTGAGACTCGTGTCACTGTTCCTAGAGTTCCATTGAACTTAGGCATAAAGTTTCTGGACTTGACAGCATGGAAAAAAATGAAATGCAGTCTCGTGCTTGATTTGGATTTGAGTTATGCTCTCATCCTTGGCATGGCTGAACTTGAACGCCATGAGCTTTGGATCGATAGGAGGTCTTAGACCTTAAGCGCACCGCGCAATGTTCCTAGCAAAATTTTAGAGAGTCACGACCCCCTTTGCTAGGCAACAAAAGCGCTATTAGCGCGGTCTTTGTGTGAGTTTGGCAGTGTTTTAGACATTGGAATGTCTGAGTTAATAAACTTCAATGTTGAAATTAATTCTGAACCCGACTCAGAAAAAGGAAGTGGAACGGCACGTACTCCGTCGAGTGACACTCGTTTTAATAACGATTCACTGAATGCTGAAAGAATTGTTGGCCTAAGGCCGAGTCATCAAGGTTGTAATATCCCTGAGATACGTGGAGTGGCACGTCTAAGTCCATCGAGTGTGGTCAGCCGAGGTGGCACCATACTGAGTGTCAGTAGTGACACTATCGGCGGTTTGGCAGGACCTCAAGGGTGCAATATTCCTGAAATACGTGGAGTGGCACGTCTAAGTCCACCGAGTGTGGTCGGCCGAGGTGGCACCATACTGAGTGTACTATTGGCGGCTCGCCAGGGCATTTTGGGTCAAACCCTTCTAATGCACGTGAAGCGACACGTAAACGGTCGCTGGATAAGGAAGTTGAGTTACCTAACTCCTTGTCGGATGTCGAAACATATAGAACCAATACAGGCTGGAAAATTCGAGGACGTGAATGCCCCGGCCTCTAAGAGGCGTATTGCCTCTACACTAAGACAGGAAAGACGCGAAGGTTTATACCCTCCCAAAGCGATACGAGTGAGCAATTACACACGCTTGTAAATGGTGTAGCCGGTAACATTGAGGGAGAAGTTATCCTTGTGGCAATCTCCTCGTTACATGCTCTTTTAGAGCTATACGAAATGTCTATCGATGAGTGCGGCTGAGCCTTAAAGGCTGAGGACTTGTCTGAGATGGTTGTCATTCGACCTATGGTTGAGTTAATGTAACGGGGTGTATCGTTACATGAAATTAACACTTAAAGGTTGTTAATTAATATATTATCTAAAAGGTAGATAATATTTGGAGGATATTACTTTATATAGTAATATCCTGAATTCTTATCCATAAATAGGTATATGCCATTATGTCTATTTATTCCGCAGACTAATCAGCTGTAGAAGTAATCAAAGAGAGTTACAAGATAAGATAGA